>NW_025208864.1:11011-15416 GCF_004010195.1 Chiloscyllium plagiosum | reverse complement strand
GCCAGGATGGGATAATGCTATGGAATGCTGCCGAGCTACGCTGGGATGATGCTATGGGAGGCCACAGCACCAAGCTGGGATGATGCTATAGGAGGCTCCTGCGTCAGGCTGGGATGATTTTTATGGGGTGGCGCTGTGTCAGGCTGTGATGATGTTATAGGAGGCTGCTGCGTCAGGCTGGGATGATGCTATGGGAGGCTGCAGCATCAGGGTGGGATGATGCTATGGGAGGCCAGTGTATCAGGCTGGGGTGATGCTATGGGAGACCACAGCACCAGGCTGGGATGATGCTATGGGAGGCCACTGTGTCAGGCTAGGATGATGCTATGGGAGACCACAGCATCAGGCTGGGATGATGCAATGGGAGACCACAGCATCAGGCTGGGATGATGCTATGGGAGGCCACTGCATCCGGCTGGGATGATGCTATGGGAGGCCACTGTATCAGGCTGGGATGATTCTATGGGAGGCCACAGCACCAGGCTGGGATGATGCTGTGGGAAGCCGCTGTGTTAGACCCGGTATGATGTTGAGGGAGGCTGCTGTGCCAGGTCTGGATAATGCTATGGGAGGCTGCTGCGCCAGGATGGGATAATGTTATTGAAGGCTGCCGCGCTACACTGGGATGATGCTATGGGAGGCCACAGCACCAAGCTGGGATGATGCTATAGGAGGCTCCTGTGTCAGGCTGGGATGTTGCAATAGGAGGCCGCTGTGTCAGGCTGGGATGATGCTATGGGAGGCTCCTGTGTCAGGCTGGGATGATGTTATAGGAGGCTGCTGCGTCAGGCTGGGATGATGCTATGGTCAGCTGCCCTGTCAGGCTGGGATGATGGTATGTTGAGGCTGCTGTGCCAGGCTGTGATGATGCTATGGGAGGCAGCTGCGCCAGGTTGGGATGATGCTATGGGAGGCCACTGCGCCAGGCTGGGATGATACTATGGGAGGCTGCAGCATCAGGCTGGGATGATGCTATGGGAGGCCACTGCGCCAGGCTGGGATGATGCTATGGGATGCCACAGCATCAGGCTGGGATGATGCTATGGGAGGCCACTGCATCAGGCTGGGATGATGCTATGGGAGACCACTGCATCAGGCTGGGATGATGCAATGGGAGGCCACTGCGCCAGGCTGGGATGATGCTATGGGACGCCACAGCACCAGGCTGGGATGATGCTATTGGAGGCCGCTGCACCAGGCTGGGATGATGCTATTAGAGGCCGCTGCGCCAGGCTGGGATGATGCTATGGGAGGCCACTGTGTCAGGCTGGGATGATGCTATAGGAGGCTCCTGTGTCAGGCTGGGATACTGCTATGGGAGGCTGCTGCGCCAGGTCACGATGATGCTATGGGAGGCAGCTGCGTCAGGCTGGGAAAATGCTACGGGAGGCCGCTGTGCCAGGCTAGGATGATGCTATGGGAGGCCGCTGCATCAGGTCAGGATGGTGCGATGGGAGGTCGCTGTGTTAGATCCGGGATGATGTTGAGGGAGGCTGCTGTGCCAGGTCTGGATAATGCTATGGGAGGCTGCTGCGCCAGGATGGGATAATGCTATGGAAGGCTGCCGCGCTACGCTGGGATGATGCTATGGGAGGCCACAGCACCAAGCTGGGATGATGCTATAGGAGGCTCCTGTGTCAGGCTGGGATGATTTTTATGGGGTGGCGCTGTGTCAGGCTGGGATGATGTTATAGGAGGCTCCTGTGTCAGGCTGGGATGTTGCAATAGGAGGCCGTTGTGTCAGGCTGGGATGATGCTACAGGAGCCCGTTGTGTCAGGCTGGGATGACGCTATGGGAGACTCCTGTGCCAGGCTGGGATGATGCTATGGGAAGCCAGTGCGTCAGGCTATGAGAGGCTGCTACGCCAGAGCTGGATGATGCTATGGGAGGCTGCAGCGCCAGGCTGGGATGATGCTATGGGAGGCCACTGTGCCAGGCTGAGATGATGCTATAGGAGGCTGCTGTGCCAGGCTGGGAATATGCTATGGGAGGCCGCTGCGCCAGGCTGGGATTCGGCTATGGGAGGCCACTGCACCAGGCTGGGATGATGCTATGTTAATGCTGCTGTGCCAGGCTGTGATGATGCTATGGGAGGCAGCTGCGCCAGATTGGGATGATGCTATGGGAGACTCCTGTGCCAGGCTGGGATGATGTTATGGGAGACTCCTGTGCCAGGCTGTGATGATGCTATGGGAGGCAGCTGCGCCAGGTTGGGATGATGCTATGGGAGACTCCTGTGCCAGGCTGGGATGATGTTATGGGAGACTCCTGTGCCGGGCTGGGATCATGCTATGGGAGTCTGCTACATCAGGCTGGAATGATGCTATGGGAGGCCACTGTGCCAGACTGGGATGATGCTATGGGAAGCCATTGCGCCAGGTCTGGATGATGCTATGGGATGCCACTGCACCAGGCTGGGATGATGCTACGGGAAGCCATTGCGCCAGGTCTGGATAATGCTATGGGAGACCGCTGTGCCAGGCTGGGATGATGCTATGGGAGACCTCTGAATCAGGCTGGGATGATGCAATGGGAGGCCACTGCGCCAGGCTGGGATGATACTATGGGAGGCTGCAGCATCAGGCTGGGATGATGCTATGGGAGACCACTGCATCAGGTTGGGATGATGCAATGGGAGGCCACAGCATCAGACTGGGATGATGCTATGGGAGACCACTGCATCAGGCTGGGATGATGCTATTGGAAGCCGCTGCACCAGGCTGGGATGATGCTATTAGAGGCCGCTGCACCAGGCTGGGATGATGCTATTGGAGGCCGCTGCACCAGGTCAGGATTATGATGTGGGGGGCTGCTGCGCCAGGCTGCGATGATGCTATGGGAGGCCACTGTATCAGGTTGGGATGTTGCAATGGGAGGCAGCTGTGCCTGGCTGGGATGATGCGATGGGAGGCTCCTGTGTCAGGCTGGGATACTGCAATGGGAGGCTGCTGCGCCAGGTCGCGATGATGCTATGGGAGGGAGCTGCACCAGGGTGGGAAAATGCTACGGGAGGCCGCTGTGCCAGGCTAGGATGATGCTATGGGAGGCCACTGTGTTAGATCCGGGATGATGTTGAGGGAGGATGCTGTGCCAGGTCTGGATAATGCTATGGGAGGCTGCTGCGACAGGATGAGATAATGCTATGGAAGGCTGCCACGCTACGCTGGGATGATGCTATGGGAGGCCACAGCACCAAGCTGGGATGATGCTATAGGAGGCTCCTCTGTCAGGCTGGGATGATGTTATGGGATGGCGCTGTGTCAGGCTGGGATGATGTTATAGGAGGCTCCTGTGTCAGGCTGGGATGTTGCTATAGGAGGCTGCTGTGTCAGGCTGGGATGATGCTACAGGAGCCCGCTGTGCCAGGCTGGGATGATGCTATGGGAAAGCCAGTGCGTCAGGCTATGAGAGGCTGCTACGCCAGAGCTGGATGATGCTATGGGAGGCTGCAGTGCCAGGCTGGGACGATGCTATGGGAGGCCACTGTGCCAGGCTGAGATGATGCTATAGGAGGGTGCTGTGCCAGGCTGGGTTGATGCTATGTGAGGCCGTTGCGCCAGGCTGGGATTCGGCTATGGGAGGCCACTGCACCAGGCTGGGATGATGCTATGTTAAAGCTGCTGTGCCAGGCTGTGATGATGCTCTGGGAGGCAGCTGCGCCAGGTTGGGATGATGCTATGGGAGGCCGTTGCATCAGGCTGGGATGATACTATGGGAGGCTGCAGCATCAGGCTGGGATGATGCTATGGGAGGCCACTGCGCCAGGCTGGGATGATGCTATGTGATGCCACAGCATCAGGCTGGGATGACGCTATGGGAGGCCACTGCATCAGGCTGGGATGATGCTATGGGAGACCACTGCATCAGGCTGGGATGATGCAATGGGAGGCCACTGCGCCAGGCTGGGATGATGCTATGGGACGCCATAGCACCAGGCTGGGATGATGCTATTGGAGGCCGCTGCACCAGGTTGGGATGATGCTATTGGAGGCCGCTGCACCAGGTCAGGATTATGATGTGGGGGGCCGCTGCGCCAGGCTGGGATGATGCTATGGGAGGCTGCTGTGTCAGGCTGGGATGATGCTATAGGAGGCTCCTGTGTCAGGCTGGGATACTGCTATGGAAGGCTGCTGCGCCAGGTCACGATGATGCTATGGGAGGCAGCTGCGCCAGGCTGGGAAAATGCTACGGGAGGCCGCTGTGCCAGGCTAGGATGATGCTATGGGAGGCCGCTGCATCAGATCAGGATGGTGCTATGGGAGGCCGCTGTGTTAGATCCGGGATGATGTTGAGGGAGGCTGCTGTGCCAGGTCTGGATAATGCTATGGGAGGCTGCTGCGCCAGGATGGGATAATGCTATGGAAGGCTGCCACGCTACGCTGGGATGATGCTATGGGAGGCCAC
>NW_025208864.1:0-7440 GCF_004010195.1 Chiloscyllium plagiosum | reverse complement strand
CCACAGCACCAGGCTGGGATGATGCTATGGGAGGCCGCTGTGTTAGACCCGGTATGATGTTGAGGGAGGCTGCTGCGCCAGAATGGGATAATGCTATTGAAGGCTGCCGCGCTACACTGGGATGATGCTATGGGAGGCCACAGTGCCAAGCTGGGATGATGCTATAGGAGGCTCCTGTGTCAGGCTGGGATGATGTTATGGGATGGCGCTGTGTCAGGCTGGGATGATGTTATAGGAGGCTCCTGTGTCAGGCTGGGATGTTGCAATAGGAGGCCGCTGTGTCAAGCTGGGATGATGCTATGGGAGACTCCTGTGCCAGGCTGGGATGATGCTATGGGAGGCCAGTGCGTCAGTGCGCCTGGCTGGGATGATGCTATGGGAGGCCGCTGCGCCAGGTCGGGATGATGCTATGGGAGGCCGCTGCGCCTGGCTTGGATGATGCTATGGGAGGCTCCTGTGTCAGGTTGGGATGATGCTATGGGAGGCCGCTGCGCCTGTCTTGTGTGATGCTATGGGAGGCCGCTGCACCTGGCTGGGGTGATGCTATGGGAGGCCGCTGTGTCAGGTTGGTAATCGTTGCTCCCTGGCGGTCAGCAAAGGCTGGGAGTTGAAGGGATAAAAGGAGGAGAAAAGAAAAAGCATTTGGAGGAAGTAAAAGAGAATGAAGAAAAGAAGAGCAGTCGGAGCGAATGAGCTCTGGCCTAAGCATCCTACTCTGTATCCATCTGCATATATAAATCTTGCTTGTACTATGTCCACCATTTCAACATTCATTCTCTTCACTGTCGATGCATGCTCATGGCAGAGTGTACCGTCTTCAAGATACACTGCAACAACCCACCAATGCTCCTTCAAAATCCACACTTCAACAATCTAGGACAAGGGTAGCAGGTGCATTACAGCACCACCACTTATAAGTTTTTCTCCGAGTCACGCATTATCCTTACTTCGAACTATATCACTTTTCCTTCCCTGTTTTTGGGTCAAATTTCTGAAACTCTCTTCCTAACTGCATGGTATGTATTCCAACTGCAACAAAGACTGCAGCAGTCCAAGAAAATTGTTCATCATCATTTTCTGTAGGACAATTAGGGATGAGTAATAAATGCTAGCTTAGCCAGTGAGACCCACGTCCCACGCATGAATGAATAAAAGGAAGCTGCTCAATAATGTTTCCAATAACCCCTTCCTTCACTTTGCTGATAATCGAGGATAGACTAGTGAGGTAGTAATTGGTCAGATTGAACTTGTGCTACTTTTTCTTTTAATCTAGATGTTCAGATGTGCAATGACACACCTCTGAAGCAGGTGGATCTTGAAGCCAGATATCCTGGTTCAGAGGAAGGGATGCGAAGACTGCATAAAGACATTCTAAATAGGATATGCTAGGGCAATTTTCCAGATATCTGGGTAAATGCCAGTCTTGTAACTGTATTGAAACAGCTTGCTAAGGGCACAGTGAGTACTGAAGCACAAGTGTATCCAGTGCCTTCAGCTATTTTCTTGATATCAAGTAGAGTAAATTGAATTGGTTGAAGAGGATTATTTAGATGTTTCTCTCATTCTGGTACTGAACTTGAGTATCAACTTTATTTATTGGACTCAAACTCTGGAGTAGGATTTGAATCTGGAATTCAGTGACTCACAAGCAAAATGCTACCAAGTGAGCAATGGCTGAACTTTAATGGGAGAGGGTTTATTCAGAACCTGTAAAACAACTTGCAAGGTACATAAGTTTAGCAAAGATAGAAAGTGCCAAACAGCTTCCTCTTGTGTTATTGTTTCTATTTTCTGTTAACTTCACCCTTGGTTTTCAGAGAATATACTGATTTATTCATTTTGCACTTACAGCTTCATTGCATTCAAATGTTTCTAGATGATGACTGTTCAGAGTTTGATATTTAAGGATTTTCTGTTTAGTGCAATTGATCCTAGGAATGAATTTCTTTGTTGATGTACATCAAAAAGTATCATAACATAGTTATATTCTATTTAGCTGTCTACGTTTTCTTGCAATAGGAGTGTAGTTGAAAAGATACATTTAAACTTCCTTTAAGTTGTTAAACCCAAGAATTGTAAACAAAGAAGAATGAAGTGAGAAGACAATCTGATTAATAATTTGGAAGAGAATCTTCTTTGTATTTATTTGTATCTCTTTAATATTTTCAGAACTTAGTTTTTTTTCTTTTCACCACAAAGACAAAGATGAAGTGTAATAAATGAAAGACCATAATTCCTCTTACCAGGATTGCAATCTGTTAGAAGAGAACAAATTGACAAGAGAACCTTGGAGATGATCAGTGCTGGGCTCCAGTTATCCTTCAGGATGTCCAGACAGATCACTCCTTGGCTGTTGATATTGCAATGATAGATTCTTGTTCGGAAAGTCACCTGTCAAATTTAAGATAAAATTAGATCTTCACAGAAACAGATCAGTTCCCTCCTTTTGCATTCACAAACTACAACTGTGAATTTCAGTGAAATCATTACAAAACAAATGAGATCCAGAGATTAGCAAGAGAGTTGAGAATGCAGTGCTGGAAAAGCACAGCAGGTCAGGCAGCATCTGAGAAGGAGGAGAATCGACATTTCAGGCATAATCCCTTCATTAGGAATGGCATCCTTCGAATATGCTTCGCAGTCGGGTTGAAATCAACTAGGAGAAAGTGAAGACTGCTGATGCTGGAGATCAGAGTCAAGAGTATGGTGCTGGAAAAGCACATCAGGTCAGGCAGCATCCGAACAGCAGGAGAATCGATGTTTCTGGCATAAACCCTTCGTCAGGCCTTCATCAAAGTGTTACAAAGGGACATAAATTTAAGGTGAAGGGTGGAAGGTATAGGGGGGATGTCAGGGGTAGGTTCCTTACCCAGAGAGTGGTGGGGGCATGGAATGCGCTGCCTGTGGGAGTGGCAGAGTCAGAATCATTGGTGACCTTTAAGCGGCAATTGGATAGGTACATGGACAGGTGCTTAATCTAGGACAAATGTTCGGCACAACATCGTGGGCCGAAGGGCCTGTTCTGTGCTGTATTGTTCTATGTTCAATGTTCTCTATGTTCTAACACCAACCCAAAGGGGCAGTGCTGACTTGCAGTAAATATTAATTCAGAAAGGCATTTGCCATCAGAGATAAAGGCAACGACGTTTTATGTCTGCTGACAAGTTGCATGGTTTATAGAGTTGTAGAGTCATAGAGATGGGGATTTGGATGTGAACATAGGAGGTATAGTTAGTAAATTTGCAGATGATACCAAAATTAGAGGTGTAGTGGACAATGAAGACGGCTACCTTAGAGTACAATAGGATTTAGATCAGATAGGCCAATGGGCTGAGGAGTGGCAGATGGAATTTAATTTAAATAAATGTGAGGTGCTGCATTTTGGAAAGGCCAATCAAAGCAGGACTTATACACTTAATGGTAAGGTCCTGGGGAGTGTTGCTGAACAAAGAGGTCTTGGAGTGCTGGTTCATAGCTCCTCGCAAGTGGAATTGCAGGTAGATAGGATAGTGAAGAAGGTGTTTGGTATGCGATCCTTTATTGCTAAGAGCTTTGGGTATAGGAGTTGGGAGGTCATGTTGCTGCTATACCGGACTTTGGTTAGTGTATTTTGGAATACTGTGTGCAATTTTGATCTCTCTCCTATTGGAAGGATGTTGTGAAACTTGAAAGGATTCAGGAAAGATTTACAAAGATGTTGTCAGGATTGGAGGGTTTGAGCTATAGTGATAGGCTGAATAGGCTGGGGCTGTTTTTCAAAAAGCCCGTTTTACTTCAGTATATATAATTTCACCCATCACTTTTTTGGATGCTGTAGTGTACGTCCTTTATTAGACAGGGCTGTTCCCATTGTACTAAGTTCCTAAGGCAAGATTATAGACCTCATTGTGGAAATAGCTATATTAACATACTTTTGGTATTGTAAGGTCAGTGGGTATAAAAGCAACGGTTACTTTTATGAAGGGCCACTCGTGAAATATGTAGTTTTGTGTTGGCTTATGGCCCTGCCATGTGTGTTATTGTGAATTTCAGAGTTCCAAAACCTAAATTGTATTAAATTGTATATATCCTCTGATATATTTGTAGATTAGGGCACATTGTGCTTTAACCTACTGAGCAAGCCAAACTTGTGCCATGTATTTAGTTGTTTCTGTCATGATGTGATTTAACAATGATACCAGTGTCTAAATGCACAAAACACATACTATACCAGGTGTAATACTCTCCATTTCTAAACATTTTAATAAAAGCAACATAGTTTTGTGTCATTAAGGAAATTGTTTGGTATGAAATTAGGGTCAGTAGCTACTGAACATGATGCTTTTCTGGGCATCGTTTATAAGCAATAGAAGCAACTGAACAACATTGAATGTTGCATTGCACAATTGGCTGATGTGATATCCAATTACCAAATTTGGCTCATGCCAGTATGTTCAACAAATTTTTACATTGTTCAACAATTGTTCAACAAAGATAAGGCATTTAGCTGTAAAACGGACCTAACATTAGCAGTTTTTGGGACATATTAAGATAATGGTTACCTTGACTGGGGAAGCTGGAAAGGAGGGCGGTACAATCAGGATAAGAGGCTTTTCATTTACGACAGGGTGCTAGGACATCATGACAGAAATACACCTTTGCTTTTGCTTTTTCTAAATGTTTTCATTCTGTAGGAATTTGTTCTTAGTCCACAACTGGAGGAGAAAGTAGCTGTTTGGTAAATATCTATTAAGTGGTTAAACTCAATTCTATTCATAGGGCTTAAAATAGTATAGCAACTAACAGTATAATTAATAAAATATAATTAAAAGTTGAATAACATGATTAATTAAATCATTGTCAAGGAAGGCCAGATAGGTGATGTGTCAGAGCTAAGGCATGTGGGAGTTCTGGATGCTGGTGTGATCCACGACAAATTTGCTGGTAGCGTTTGCAGCTAGACTTTGAGCTGGAGGCTGAGCTGAAGTCACTGAGAAAGGGAAACTTATATGGGCACTTTTTGCAGGAAGCAGTCATACTCTCTTGGAAAGGGGCCGCAAAGGACAGGAGCACAGTAGCCTCACATTTTTAAATTGTACAATAGGGGTGAAGTTTTTTCAACTCGATTGCATGGAACTTGAGTTTGCAATGCTGAGACAAGCATTCTAGAGAGCCCTAATACTCAAGGGAAGAAGAGAGGATTTTAAACTAAATAGTGAGTGTAAAGGATCAAATTTGGGAAAATGTGTTAAATCAAAGAGTAAAGGTGATGGAGAAAGTATCTTTATGGGAAATAATTAACAGATTGTGACAGGAACAGAAAGATGTGCACTCTGTAGCAGTAAATTAACAGGTAAGACTAGGGATTACAACAATAACGAATAGATTAGTTTAAAGGCTCTTATCTGAATGCACATAAAAAGCAAACTGTTAGTGCAAATAATAATAAATAAGTATCATTTGATAGCGATTACATGGCTTCAGAATGCCATAAGTTGGGATGAAAACATTGAATAGTTCAGGATATTTAGGAAGCACAGGAAGTTAGGAAAAGATGGAAGGGTGGCTCTGTTAATTAATGATTGGATGAATTAGCGAGAGGCAAGACCTAAATCTTAGAAAACTATATGTAGAAGTGGTTTACGTAGAGATGAGAGAGGTAGAGGTAAAGGCAAGAAATCGCTTGTGAAAATGGACTATAGGCCCTTTAACAGTAACCGCACGGAAGGGTGGAGTTTAAAGGGAGAAATGGTGGGAGCCTGTCAGCAAGGTATAACATGGGTAATAATGATGGGAAATTTTGATCTATTTATGGACTGGGGAAAATAACGATTGGCAAAGGTGTCTTGGATGAGGAGGTCATAGAACATTTTCAGGATAGTCTTTTTGGAGCAGCGTGTTCTAGGTTGAATCATATAGCATTAGACAATGAGCTAAGAATCATTAATGATTTTACACTGAAGGCCTACCTAGGAGCAGTGATCATAATACGATTCAAATTTTACATTCAGTTTTAGAGAGAGGAAAGTGAGCAAGACTTGTACTTTAAATTAAATGTGGGCAATCATGCTGGCTAGATTGAACTAACAAATAGATTTAGGATCATTCAGTTTCAATGCAGTAACCAATATTAAAAACGATATTTCCGTATACACAGCATACACATATTTTAACAAAATAGAAATAGTTGTAAAAGGTGGCTCCAATATTTGTGGTTAATTGAAAAGAAATTAAACATAGAATCAAACTTAAAGGAAAAAAAGGCATAATTGTGCAAAGACCAGGAGTAAGTTAGAACTTCCAACAGGTATATAAGGAACAGCAAAGAATGAATAAATGATTAATAAGAAGAGAAAACTTAAGTGTATAAGAGAAAGCAAGCTGGAAATATAAAAACAAGTAGTAAAAGTTGCTACTAATAATTTAAAAAGAGTTAACATCATGAGTATCAGTCTGGTAAAAATGTGTTTGGGACTTAACAATGGATGATAAGGTGATGGCTGATGAAGAGGTGTTTGCATCAGTCTTCACTACAGACGATGCAAGTAACATTCCAGAAATAGCTGTAAATCAGGAAGGGAGAAACTCAGGAAAATTATATTCCCCAGGGAAATGTCACTGAACAGGTTATTGAAGTTGTAGGCTTACAGGTTCCCAGGACCTGATGCACTTCTAGGATCTTAAAAGAAGTGGCTGATGAATTTCATTACTGTTTAAATTTTACAGAATTTCATAGATTAGATCAAGGTTACATTAGACTGCATGAAAGCTACTATAACACCTTTATTCAAAATGTGAGGAAGGCACAAAGCAGGAAATTATAGGCCAATTAGTTTAAGACCAGAAGACCATAAGACATAGGAGCGGAAGTAAGGCCATGGCTGATGGGCATTTCAACTCCAATTACCCGCATTCTCTCCATAGCCCTTAATTCCTTGTGACATCAAGAATTTATCAATTTCTGCCTTGAAGACATTTAGCGTCCCAGCCTCCACTGCACTCTGTGGCAATGAATTCCACAGGCCCACCACTCTCTGGCTGAAGAAATGTCTCCGCATTTCTGTTCTGAATTTACCCCCTCTAATTCTAAGGCTGTGTCCACGGGTCCTAGTCTCCTCGCCTAACGGAAACAATTTCCTAGCATCCACCGTTTCCAAGCCATGTATTATCTTGTAAGTTTCTATTAGATCTCCCCTTAATCTTCTAAACTCCAATGAATACAATCCCAGGATCCTCAGCCATTCCTCGTATTGTTAGACCTACCATTCCAGGGATCATCCGTGTGAATCTCCGCTGGACACGCTCCAGTACTAGTATGTCCTTCCTGAGGTGTGGGGACCAAAACTGGACACAGTACTCCAAATGGGGCCTAACCAGAGCTTTATAAAGTCTCAGTAGCACACCGCTGCTTTTATATAGTATTACTGTTATAGTATTACAGCTGTGGAAAGGACGATGGAT
>NW_025208863.1:13452-15415 GCF_004010195.1 Chiloscyllium plagiosum | reverse complement strand
GAGACCCACCTGGTATACCTCGTTACAATCATCACACATTCCGCGCCCCCCTCTCTCTCTGTCTGTCTGTCTGTCTTCCCCCAGATTTGTAACTCTGTCTCTGAAGAGGTTGTCTCTGATTGATATTTATTTCATTTCACAGCCTGTCCTGCCTTTTCCATGTTTTGCCATTCAAGCAAAGACTGTGACTGCATCCTGAGACCTCTAATAAAATGCTGAATCATGTTCTAAATAAGCAAAATGCTATTCACATTTAACAATCTGAAGTCTTTTTTTTAAAAAATCAGTTCTGAAGAATCCTGTTTGAGTTGAAAGGTTAGCTGTTTCTCTCTCTACAGATGGTGCCACGCTTGCTTAGTTTCTCCAGCAACTTCAGTTTCTATTTCTTGTCTACAGCATCCACAACATTTTATTTGCTTTTATTTCCTTTTAACAGGATCCTGGGAAGCTCAGGCTCTTAGCTTATAAATTAAGGGCTTTGTGCATGATATAAATACATCTACAGTAGATGACTGATCTTATTTGTATATAGGCAATGCTCAGTGAATTTCATTGATCTTTTGTTATCATAAGTCTGAGTGTGTTTTCTTGATGCCGCTTTGGAACTGAATACAGTCAGAATCCACAAGGAGAAGTCAGTGATCTGTAGAACCAAGTTTGAAAACTGCCTTGTGTCAAAAACACAATTTCATTTTCACGATAATGGACTGTGGACTAAATTGGGAAAAGGACCATTTTACAAAGAACAGAGGAATTGACTAAGAAAATTGATATACTTTCAAAAAGAAGTCACTCAAAATCGTGTTTACACTGCCATGCAAGCAGTGGGGGAAGATGTAAATAAGCAGCACAGCACTAGGGCTTCGGCAAAAAGACAGACTGCGATGGCAACAGGAAGTTGATTGGCTTCTGGAGTTATAACTAGTCCTGAATGCCAAAGGGAGCTTGTATTGTAAATGACAAAATGAGAAGCCTGAGGTCGGAACACTGCGCTGTCAGAAGGTCACACTGAGGGAGTGCCGGCTCTGAGGGAATGCCTCACTGTCAGAGGGTCAGTATGAAGATCTGGACGCCCCCACTGTTCTGTGATTGGTCAATAAGCACTCACAATCAGTCTGGTTCTTTAAGACTTCATTCTTTATTTCTTCATACGGCCAGGTACAGATCGTCTGGAAACACAGAAGTTATACATTTCCATATTCCTCAGAGGAGCTGTGCACATAGCTTAAAACAAAGACATTTTTATACTTTTCTTAAAGAAAGGTACAGAACTCTATCGCTAGTACATTCAGACAATTACCAATCAATACACGATACTACTTTATTTGACAGCTACTGGGTCCAATGATATTTCCTGGGAACCAACTTTGATTTCCAACAGTCAGGCCACCCTTATCTCACTAACCGAGCCATTGCACCTGCATCTAAAGGTCAGTTAGGATGGCCAGGAATGACTTATCTAGTCATTTCTATGCAGTAAAGGGAGCATTGTTTGTTAATCTCTGTTGAAGCAGACTGTGGTTAGTCGATTATGCAGCTACAGCAGAATTAGCAGTTAGTAACTTAAAAGATATTTTATGCAGCTTTAGCAGAATTGTCAATTTGCAGCCTAGAAGCCAGTTTGTATGTTATTTGCATCGAGAAACCATTTTATAGCAATCTAAGTTATGAAGAACATCTGTTAAGCGGTTGTTCCTGACAACAACTAGTTAGCTCAGCCCGCATTCAGGTTTCAGATTCTCAAGGGCTGAGGGAGCGCCGCACTGTCGGAGGGTCAGCGCTGAGAGAGCGCCGCACTGTCGGAGGGTCAATGCTGAGGGAGCGCCGCAGTGTCGGAGGGTCAGCGCTGAGAGTGTGCCGCACTGTCGGAGGGTCAGTACTGAGGGAGTGCCGCACTGTCGGAGGGTCAGCGCCGCACTGTCGGAGGGTCAGCGCTGAGGGAGCGCCGCACTGTCGGAGGGTC
>NW_025208863.1:10928-12078 GCF_004010195.1 Chiloscyllium plagiosum | reverse complement strand
GGTTGCGCGCTGTCGGAGGGTCAGTACTGAGGGAGTGCCGCACTGTCAGAGGGTCAGTACTGAGGGAGTGCCGCACTGTCAGAGGGTCAGTACTGAGGGAGTGCCGCACTGTCGGAGGGTCAGTACTGAGGGGGCGCCGCACTGTCGGAGGGTCAGTACTGAGGGTGTGCCGCATTGTCGCAGGGTCAGTACTGAGGGAGTGCCGCACTGTCAGAGGGTCAGTACTGAGGGGGCGCCGCACTGTCGGAGGGTCAGTACTGAGGGAGTGCCGCATTGTCGCAGGGTCAAAGAGTCTGCATTTTAAGGTTTCCGAGGTAAATTGGACGAACGTTATCTCAGGTTAGCTGTCAGAATGTGGTTTGAGAAAAAGAACAGAGGGATGTGGAGGATGTTGTTTTGTGAGAGGAATCCCGATTGCAGGCCTGGGACCGAGCAACGCAAAACCCGCACCTTGTGAGGCCCACTCCGTCCGGCCGCATCCTCAACCACTCCCTACCGCCATTCCGGGAAAATGAAAATAACTCAAGCATGTCCATCACACAACAAAACAAAAACCGCCAGAGTAAAAAGCGCTGTCGCTTGGAGCATTCCTTACCCGAAAAAACAGACAACACGGACAAGTTGAAAACAGAGAAGAGAGTCAAAAGCTTCCGAAACCGGGTGAACAGCCGGCAGGAGCACGGTGATGTCATCCAATATGGGGACAAGAAGGGGGAGGTACCAAAGGAGAGGATAATGAGGGAGGAGGATGGAGGAAAAGGAGGGGGAGGTACCAAAGGAGAGGATAATGAGGGAGGAGGATGGAGGAAAAGGAGGGGGAGGTACCAAAGGAGAGGATGATGAGGGAGGAGGATGGAGGAAAAGGAGGGGGAGGTACCAAAGGAGAGGATGATGAGGGAGGAGGATGGAGGAAAAGGAGGGGGAGGTACCAAAGGAGAGGATGATGAGGGAGGAGGATGGAGGAAAAGGAGGGGGAGGTACCAAAGGAGAGGATGATGAGGGAGGAGGATGGAGGAAAAGGAGGGGGAGGTACCAAAGGAGAGGATGATGAGGGAGGAGGATGGAGGAAAAGGAGGGGGAGGTACCAAAGGAGAGGATAATGAGGGAGGAGGATGGAGGAAAAGGAGGGGGAGGTACCAAAGGAGAGGAT
>NW_025208863.1:0-1977 GCF_004010195.1 Chiloscyllium plagiosum | reverse complement strand
TCTTAACAGCCCTATCAACCTGGGTGGCAAGTTTCAGGGATCTATGTACATAGACACGAGATCTCTCTGCTCATCTATACTATCAAGAATCTTACCATTAGCCCAGTAGACTTTATTTTTGTTGCTCTTTCCAAAGTGAATCACCTCACACTTTCTACATTAAACTCTATTTGCCATCTCTCAGCCCAGCTCTGCAGCTTATCTATGTCTCTCTGTCATGTACAACATCCTTCTACACTATCCACAACTCTACCGACCTTAGTGTCTTCCGCAAATTTACTAACCAATCCTTCTACGCCCTCATCCAAGTCGTTTATGAAAATGACAAACAGCAATGGACCCAGAACAGATCCTTGCGGTACACCACTAGTAACTGAACTCCAGAATGAACATTTCCCATCAACTATCATTCTCTGTCTTCTTTCAGCTAGCCAATTTCTGATCCAAACTGCTAAATCACCCTCAATCCCATGCCTCCATATTTTTTGCAATTGTCTATCTTGGAGAACCTTATCAAATGCCTTACTGAAGTCCATATACACCACATCAACTGGTTTACCCTCATCCACCTGTTTGGTCACCTTCTCAAAGAACTCAATAAGGTTTGTAAGGCATGACCTACCTATCACAAACTGTGTTGACTATCCCTAATCAAGTTATTCCTCTCTACATGATCATAAATCCTATCTCTTATAACCTTTTCCAACACATTACCCACAACCGAAGTAAAGCTATAATTACCAGGGTTCCCTTCTTGAACAAGGGAACAACATTTGCTATACTCCAGTCTTCTGACACCTTTGCTGTAGACAATGATGACATAATGACGCAATCCACTTCATGGCTTCCCAGAGAATCCTAGGATAAATCCCATCCGGCCCAAGGGATTTATGTATTTTCACACTTTCCAGAATTGCTAACACCTCCTCCTTGTGAACCTCAATCCCGTCTAGTCTAGTAGCCTGTATCTCAGTATTCTCCTCCACAACATTGTCTTTTTCTAGTGTGAACACTGATGAAAAATATTAATTTAGGGCTTCCTCTATTTCCTCTGACTCCAAGTACAACCTCCCATTACTATCCTTGATTGGCGCTAATCTTACTTTAGTCATTCTTTTATTCCTGATATACCAATAGAAAGCCTTAGGGTTTTCTGTCATCCTATCTGCCAACAACTTCTCATGTCCCCTCCTGGCTCTTCTTAACTCTCTCTTTAGGTCTCTCCTGGCTAACTTGTAACTCTCAAGCACCAGAAGTGAGCCTTCACATCTCATATAAGCCTTCTTTCTCTTGACAAAAGATTCAACATTTTTAGTAAACCACAGTTCCTGCGCTGATGACTTCCTCCCTGCCTGACAGGTACATGCTTATCAAGGACACACAGTAGCTGTTCCTTGAATAAGCTCCACATTTCTATTGTGCCCATCCCCTCAAGTTTCCTTCCCCATCCTATGCATCCTAAACCTTGCCTAACCCACATCGTAATTGCCTTTCTCTCAGCTATAACTCTTGCCCTGCGGTATATACTTATCCCTTTGCATCGTTAAAGTAAACTTAATCGAATTGTGGTCACTATCACCAAAGTGCTCACCTACCTCCAAATCTAACAACTGGCCGGGTTCATTCCCAATACCAAATCCAATGTGGCCTTGCCCCTTGTTGGTCTGTCTACGCACTGTGTCAGGAAACCCTCGTGCATACATTGGACAAAAACTGACCCATCTAAGTACTTGAACTATAGTATTCCCAGTCAATATTCTCAGTCAGTAATCTCTTTTAGTGCCTTATAGGTCTTATCTATTATTAAGGCCTACACCCATTGATCAAAATTACTATGTTTAATTCCTTCGAACTCAACGTAGGTCTGAGCTGGTTCCTTCATTATATATCTGAACCGCTGTCTATACGCTTCTGGTACCAATTCATAAGCACTCAAAATAGTCTGTTTGACATCTGCATAATCTCTTGATCCCTCAT
>NW_025208862.1:14047-15415 GCF_004010195.1 Chiloscyllium plagiosum | reverse complement strand
GGTGGCAAATGAGACTAAATTACTTTAGGACATATGGTTGGCAAGGATGAGTTGGACTAGAGAGTCTGTTTTTCTGATATATATCTCTATTACACTATGTCCAAATCCTTCATTCTGTTCCTGTGTATCTCATTAGACGGGCAGAATGATCTCCTCCTGCCTCATTGGAGAGATACTGACTGGATGAATAGGGTCTTCCTCTCCCAATCTAACAGCCTCAATGTGTGCAGTGAGAGAACATGGGATAGGTGCTCCAGCCGGCTGCTGAGTTTATAAAGATCCTGGCTGGTCTGTTTGCGACTGAAAAGCCCTTTCCTGTCTATTGTCAATGAACACTGACTTCCCTGTCCCATAAAGGTCAGTCAAGGTCAGACTTGAATATCTTCAATGACCGAGTCTTCACTGTTCCCGGGGGATGAGAATATCACAGACAATCACAAGGAGATAGGAATATCCGTTTCTCAATCTTAAACAGGGGAACCTCTAAATTTAAGTGTATGAATACAGAGCAAGTCACCTTCTCTTTTATTTTAGAAATGAGGGCACAACCAATTGGAAAGATGTAGACCATCCAGCCCCACAAACCTATCCCCCGTTCCTATTGACTCTAATCATTAAAGTATTTATCAAACTCAGCCTCCACTGCTCTCTTGGGTCAACAGCTCCAATTGTGTAAACCATGAATTGGACTGTTTGGGCCATCGAGTCTGATCAGCTGTTCGATCATCACTGATATATTTCTCAACAAAATGTTCCTACCTTCTTACTGTAACCCTTGATCCCCTTATCAATCAAAACGTATCTACCTCTGACTGAAAAAAAACGGAACTGTGTCTGTGTCTCTGCATGTCTGTATGCGTGCGAGTGTTTCTGCTTATTGACAGTAGACAGAGGGTGGTGGAGGAGGGTTGTCTTTTGGACTGGAGTCCTGTGACCATCGGCGTTCCACAGGGTGTAGTGTTAAATCCACTTTTGGTTTACATTTATATCAATGATTTAGATGAGAATTATAGAAGGTATGGTTAGCATGTTTACGCTAAAATTAGTTATATATTGGAAGGTGAAGAAAGTTACATAAGATTACAAACAGATCATGATTATTTGGATCAATGAATCATAGAGCTGTGCAGCGCAGAAACAGAACTTTTGGTTGAACTCATTCGTGTCAACCAGATGTTGTAAGCTAACTTAGTTTTATTTTTCAGCATTTGTTCCATATCAATCTGAACGCTTCCAATTCATGTCCCCATCCAGATCTCTTTTAAATGTTGTAATTGTACCAGCCTCCACCACTATTCCTGGCAGCTCTTTGCATGTATGCATCAGCCTCTGCATGAAAATGGTCCCCTTAGGTCCCATTTAAATCTT
>NW_025208862.1:7859-14042 GCF_004010195.1 Chiloscyllium plagiosum | reverse complement strand
GACTTCCCTACCCTGGAGTAAAGACCCTGACTATTCACCCTAATATGGTCTTCATGATGTTATAACCCTCCAAAAGGTGCAAATGTGACTCCAACCAACACGAAATGCTGTATTTTCAGTCGTCCCAGGCCTAAATTCTGAAATTCAATTATGACACCTCTTCCTTCTCCATGATATCACAATTCTAAAGTCATTTTAATCAAATTGTTCAGCCACATTATGAAACACCTCTGTGGGATTTGAATCTAGACTTTTGGGCTTACACTACCACTACTTGGCAATAGTCCCAAAAGCTGCAAAATTATTCTCGTGTGCGTTTGTTCATCAGCCTGTTTTGAAATACTGTGACATACCTCCGTGGCAGGTAGGACTTGAATCTAAACCTTCTGGTCCAGAGTGAGAGACACTATCACGCAAGTTCAGGTATAGGATTCTAACCCAGAGGTCTGGCTTAGCTGCATGGGCATTGCACAATACACAAGTCTTAAACCATTCCCAGATTTTGGGTCGCATTTTAAATGTCAGCTTTCAGCTCTGTGTGGATTCATTAAAATTTGGTTCACTTTTACTGAATTACACA
This sequence comes from Chiloscyllium plagiosum, assembly GCF_004010195.1. Lineage (NCBI taxonomy): Eukaryota > Metazoa > Chordata > Chondrichthyes > Orectolobiformes > Hemiscylliidae > Chiloscyllium > Chiloscyllium plagiosum. The sequence continues at coordinate 13,462 of NW_025208862.1, read as the reverse complement.
GTTAAAAGAATTACATTGCTTAACAGATGAAAGGTACTCACCTCAAATATAGGATGTTAAGTTTATGTGCTATGCCTTCGAGTCAAACTATGAAGATCTTTAATTGTTTGCCTATGATTTCCACCTTAAGTCGCTATTATCTGACATCTGCAATATGAGGGAAAGGCATCCTGCAGACACACTCTGCACTATAAATGATCTGGAACAGATACTTATCACTGAACACCAGAGATGAAGAAAGAGCATTCTTTCTGGATCAAATAAAGCAATCACTCTTTCCCACCTGTAACGTGGGACTGCCCTCTTCTTAAAAGCACGAAATGATCCAAGGCAGCGGTCTACATTCAAACCTTTCTTCCCCAGTACTATCATTCACTGGGCTGAGGAGTGGCAGATGGAATTTAGTTTCGATAAATACAAGGTACCAGAATTTGGTAAAACAAGCAACGAGAGGACATATAGAATTCAATGTCAGGCAATTGGTAGTGTTGTAGAACAGAGGGATCTAGTGGTTTTGGTGTATTTATTTGAAGTTTGCATCATGTGTAGGCAGGGTGGATATGAAAGCGTTTGATTTGCTGTCCTTCATTGCTCAGACCTTTGAGTATAGGAGATGGAACATTATCTTCAGGTTGTGCTGAGATTCGTGAGGTCTCTCCTGAAGTTCTGTGTCCAGTTCTGGTCACCCAGTCACATTGAGGATATTATTAAACTGGAGACAGTTCAGAAAAGATTTACCAGAACGTTGCTGGGAATGCAGTGTTTAAGTTATAAGAACAGGCTGGATGGACAAGGACCTTTTCCACTGCAGCGTAGGCGGTAGAGACCTTATCAATGTTATAGAGGTTTATAAAATAATGAGAAGTATAAATAATGTTGAATGGCGGGTGTCCTTTCCTTAGGGTGGTGGACTTCAAGACTAGGGTATGATTTTAAAATGAGAGGAGTAGGTTTTACAGAAGACATAGTGTCATAGAGCTGTCCAGCATAGAAACAGACATTCCTATCCAACTCGTCCCTACTGACCAGATGTCCTACAGAAATGTAGTTCCATTTGCTAGCTTTTGACACATATCCCCCTAAACGCTTCCTATTCATGTTCCCATCCAGATGCCTTTTAAATATTGTAATTGTCCCAGCCTCTACAACGTCCTCTGGCAGCTCGTTACATACATAGCAACTCCTCTTTGAAAACGTTGCCCCTTAGATCCCTTTTAGTTAGTTCCCCTCTCACCTTCAAACTGTGCCCTTTAGCTTTGGAACGTACTACCCTGGGAAAAGAGATCTTAGCTATTTACACTATTAATTCCACGTATGCATTTATAATCCTCTAAGATCACCACACCACCGCTAGTGGTCCGGGAAAATAACACCGGCCTATTCAGCCTCTCCATATATCGCAAAGCGTCCAACCCAAGCAACATCTTTGTAAATCTTTTCTGAACCGTTTCAGGTTTCACACATCCTTCCTCCATGAGCGAGATGGAGTATTCAATTGAATGAAGTATTCAAAATGGCCTAACCAATGTCCTGTACAGTCGCAATATGCCCTCCCAACTCCTTTATTCAATGCACTGACCAACAACAACAAGCATATCAAATACCTTCTTCACTATTTTATATACCTATGACTCCACTTTCAAAATATCATGAACCTGCACTCCAAGGTCTCTTTGTTTCGCAACACTTCCCAGGGACTTAACATTAAATGTCTAAGTCAAGCCTGGATTTTCCTTTCTGAAATGCAGCATCTCATATTTACATAAAATAAAATCCATCTGTCACTCCTGAGGTCATTGGCCCATCTGATCAAGATCCTGTTTTAATCCGAGGTGACTTTCCTCTTTGTCCACTGCACCTCCACTTTTGGCGTCATCTGTGAACGTACTAACCATTCCACCTATTTTCACATCCAATTTACTTCTATAAATGGCCAACATCAGTGAACCTAGCACCAATCTTTGTGGCACTCCACTCGTCACAAGTCTCCACTCTGAAAAGCAACCCTCCACCATCACCCTCTGCCTTCTACTTTCGAGACAGTTCCGTATCCAACTGGCTTGTTCTCCCTGCATTCCGTGAGATCTAACCTTGCTCACCAGTTTCCCATGGGGAACCTTGTCGGACGCCTTATGGAAATGCATATAGATCACGTCTACCACTCTGCCTTCATCAATCCTTTTTGCTAGTACAACAAAACAAAAATCACGTTTATGAGACATGATTTGCCACGCACAACACCATGTTGACTATTTCTAATCAGTCCTTGCCTTTCGAAATACATGAACATCCTGTCCCTCAGGATTCACTCCAACAACTTGCCCACCTCCGATGCCAGGCTCACTGGTCTATTGTTCCCTGGCTTTTCCTTCCCAATTTGTTTAATAATATCACCACGTTGGTAATCCCGTACCTTCCAGAATCTTACCTGTGGCTGTTGATGATAAGAACATGCCATCACGATTCCCAGCAATCACTTCCCGAGCTTCCCACAGAGTTCTTGTATATACCTGATCAGGATCCATGAATTGACTTTTTATTACACATCACTTGGTTGGTAAATGGAATGAACGTCCTGAGAAATGATAGATGTGGGTGAAGTCACAACATTTAGAATACTTTTAAAGTAAAAAAATACGAGAAGATTTGGAAATATATGGTACATGCCCAGGAACGTGAGGATAGTCGAGTTTCAGATTATCGTTAGCATTGAGTTTATGGGCAGATAGGTCCGTTTCCAAACCCCCTGTATAACTCCATGACACCACGTGTGTTTGTGCGTCGAAGTTTCTATCTGCATATTTCTGATTGCGCTTGTCCATTTGTGTGTGTCTATATGTCTCTGTGTGTATCTATTTCTCTGTACATGTTATGTACATGCATTAGTGTGTGCATATATGTTTGTAACTCTGTCTCTGCATCTCTGAGCAATGGGAACTCTTTTGTTTTGGGGGTGAATCATTGAAATGGAGTTCAAAGCCTCCCTCCCTCGCTCTCCCTCGGTCTGTCGCACTTTTGTTTAAAGTGATACAATGCCATACTCTTGGTCAGCTTTCTGACTCCTCAATCCTTTATCACACATAAGATTATATGGAAGAGTAACTTACTAAGTATTGCATTTTACAGGAAGTGTGTGTGTGCGTGTGTCAATGTATGTCTGCCTCTGTGTGCGCATGCCTGTGTGTCTGTGTTTGTGTGTCGGTGTGTGCATGTCTCTGTGTATCTCTGTGTGTCTGTGTGATAATATATGTGTTTGTTTTGTGTGTGCGTGCGAGTGCCTGTGTGTCTGTGTGCATCTGTGATTCTGCGTGTGTGTGAGGAGTGTGGGTGTCTGTGTGTAGGGGGTTTGTAAGGGGGTTTTCTATGTGTCAATGTGTGTATGCCTCTGTCTGTATGCCTGTGTATGTGCATCTGTGTGCCTATGTGTGTGTGTCTGTGTTTGTGTTTGTGTGTGTTTCTTTGTGCATGTACGTACGTACATGTGCTTTTTGCGTGTCTGCATATGTGTTAGTTGTGTGTCTTCTGCGTGGGGAGTGTGGATGTTTTCGTGTGTGGGAAGCATGGCTGTCTTTGTGTTTGTGTGCATGTGTCTGTGTGTTTCTGTGTCTGTGTGTGCGTATGTCTGTGTCAAAGAGTGTGGTGCTGGAAAAGCACAGAATTTCAGGCAGCTTCCAAGGGCCATGAAAGTTGGAATTTCGAGCATAATCCCATCATTAGTAATGAGGCTTGTGGACCAAGTGGGCTCAACGATGAATGGAAGGGGGTGGTGCTTGGGTAAGGTAGCTGGAAAGGCGACAATTAAATGAAGGTGGAGTGAAGGTGATAGGTTGGAGCAAAGGGTGAAGTGGACAGTGGGACTGAAGGTGGACAGGTAGTACAGTTCAAGAGGGACGTGCCGAGCTGGAAGGATGGATCTGGGATAAGTTCTGGTGGGGGGTTGGAATGAAGAAACGAATGACATCTGTGGCTGTGTGTGTTTTGCGGGTGTGTGTGTGTATGTATATATGTCTACATGAGTTTAAGCATGTGTGTGCCTGTGTGTGTGTGTCATGGGCGAGTGTATGTCTCTTTGTGTGTGTGACTCTCTGCGTCTGGGTGTGTGTCGGTTGTGCGTGTGTTTGTAAGCGCGTGTGTAGGGTGGCTATGAGTATGTGTATCTGTGTGTGAGTGTCTGTGTGCAGCTGTATATGTATGTGTGCACGTATCTCTGTGTGTGCGCGTGTTTGTAGTGTGTGTGTAAGTGTGTGGAGGGGTGGTGGCTATGAGTATTGTGTATCTGTGCGTGAGTGTCTGTGTGCAGCTCTATGTGTGGACATGCCTGTGTGTGTGTGCGTGTTTGTAGTGTGTGTGTGTGCGTATATGTGTGTTGATGGTGCTCTCAGTTTGCATAGTGCTGTGAGCTGATACACTCCCTCTGTCCTTTCTAAACTGAATCCCTGATGATTTTCGCCCTCCATTACCACCCGTAGAGAGGGGTGGGGAGACCAACAGAGACTGACAGCAACAGAAAGCTCAGCAAGTCTGTCAGCATCTGTGGACAGAAATGAAAGGTAATGTTTTGGGTTGAGTACCCCTTCCTCAGAAACCCATGTCAGAGGGATAGTACATCACATTAACACCACAGAAACTGCCAGACTCGCCCCACACTGATACACACAGATAAACACACACTAACACAGAGACCTAGAGACACTCAGTCATACACAGACACTAATACAGACATGGAGTATCTGTCAGTATTTCTCTTGCTCCGGTAACTTTGTCAATATATCACTTGGTCTCTGGTGTGTGTCAGTTTTTTTTTCAGTCTGTCCTTGGGGAGTGTTTTCGTATTGCGCTTGTTCACACTAGTCAATATGTATGTGTGGAGTGTGATTGTAGGACAATTTCAATGCTTGCAGAAAACAAACCTGGCAGAATTGTAAAGTGTGTGGAGGACAATGTGGAACTCCAAAAGGACAGTGACAAATTGATGCAGTGTTCTGTTTTATGGCAGATGAGCATCAATGCAGAGCAGTGTGAAATGATGTATTTGGTAGGAATAACGTTGACAGACAATATAAAACATCTGTACCGTAATAAAAGGGCTGCAGGAGCACAGGATGCTGGATGTATATGAGGACAGATTAATGAAGATGGCAGGACAAGTGAGGACAGCAGCAAATGTCACAGATTATTTTCAGTATCTGAGCTTTTTAGAGGGGGAGGTGTAGGAGGGAGTTTCCATGCTCCCTTTCTGGGAGGTAGTGGTGACGATGTGATGTGAGCCCACCCTCCTGCCCACCGAGACGGTGGGGTTTCCTTTTTTACCAGGTCGACACAAAAGAGAGATGGCATGAGGGCCACGGCTTCTAAGTTGTGCCGGGGGAAACGGAACTTCCAGTGGTTTAAAAGTGAGAATTGCCCTTCACTGGACATTGCTCCTTGCTCGTTTGGTGAGACGTGGATGTTTCAGAATATCCACACGAGGCATTCCGGTCCTCTCCGACTCGTACCAGGGTCCTCCCCATGTGGTGATGGCGGAGGGGGCGGGATGCGGGAGCGGATATCGGGCACTCCACCACCCGGCTTGACCCTTTCTGTCCTATTCCAGGCTGTTTCTC
>NW_025208862.1:0-7829 GCF_004010195.1 Chiloscyllium plagiosum | reverse complement strand
GAATACAGTGACCCTCATCCTGACAGAGTGGGGAAGGTTATTGATGCTTGTCCTGTATTGCTGGACATTTCCTCAGACCGCAGATACTGCACTGAGCTAGGTGGTGAGCTCGGACTATGCTCAGTGGGTCTGGTGGTGTGGTTGCCTCTGGGAAGAGAATGGTCCACCTCTGTACTAGCCCATCCACCAGGACTTCCAAACCCCTGTAAAAAAACGTGGTGTAATTGTCCCTTATATGCCATGCTCAGGTTAAACTGTGCAGGGCAACTTCTAACTAAGAAAGTTCAACCGTGTACCCATTGGCCTTTTGAAGATGGCCCCAGTGCCAGAGATCACAGAATATCCAGGGGCATCCGAGTGATAGTGAGTACCTCCAGCTATGATGGGTGGTAGAATCGGGCTGGTATTGAATAAAAGGGACTCCATGGGTGGGGTTGGTAGTTAATGACGTGAGTTTGATAAGATAGCACCAGGAAACTTGCTCAGCCTCGTACAGACAATCCCTCTGTCACATTCAATGAAAACGTCACTGAAACAAATTATTGTTTGATTCAACCCAATGAGTCATAGATTCTGTTGAAACCCACTAACAGTCACAAAGCTGCTGTTGCTTGTCCAATGCTCTCCATCACAGAGAAGGACATAACCTTGACCTACCCTTGGGAAATAAGGTGGGGCAGGAGATTGAGTTATCAGTTGGGAAGCAGTTTGGAACAAGTAATCATAATTCTATTAGTTTTAAAACAGAGATGGAAAAGGATGAAGTGGGTCGAAAAGATAATGTTTTAAATTGGAGGATGGCTAATTTGATGATATTAGGCAAGAACGTGGATAGGGTAAATCGATAAACTCTTTTCCCTCGGATCCGAGAGTCCAGAACAAGAGGGTATAGGTTTAGGATGAGAGGGGAAAGATATAAAAGTGATCTAAGGGACAATGTTTCACACAGAGGGTGGTACGTGTATGGAATGAGCTGCCAGAGGAAGTGGCGGAAGCTGGTACAATTGAAACATTTAAGAGGCATTTGGATGCGTGCATGAATAGGAAGAGTTTGGAGGGAAATGGGCCGGATGCTGGCAGGTGGGATTAGATTGGGTTGGGATATCTAGTCGGCATGGACGAGGTGGACTGAAGGGTCTGTTTCCATGCTATACATCTCTATGACACTATGACTCTAATTTCCAAACGGGATTGGAATCTATATTCACAGATAAGGGGCCAGCTGAGAAGATGGGAGCCTTCAAAAATGAGAAGTCAAGAGCCCAGAGACAGTATGCCTCTGTTAGGGTGAAGTGTAAGGCAGGTAGGTGTAAGGAACGCTGGAGGACTGGAGAAATTGATGGCCTTATCACGGATAAGAGAGAAGCATATGTCATGTAGAGATATCAGGAGTCGATGTTTTTACAGTATTCATTCACGGGATGAGAGTATAAATGGTTTAGCCTGCATTTATTACCTATCACTAATTGCCCAGAGGGCAGTTAACAGTTAACCATATTGTTGTGGGTCTGGAGTCACGTGTATCCTAGACCAGGTAAGGTTGGCTGTTTGCTTCCTTAAGGGCATCAGCGAACTAATTGTGTTTTTCAAACAATCAAAAATATATATATCATTGTCATCAGCCTCTGAATTCCAGATTTAAAATGACTGTCGAGAAGAGTCTATCGCCAGTAGGAGTACACTTAAAAGAGAAATCCTGAGGCCATAAATGGGACATGAGATAGCTTTGACAAATCGGGTTAAGGAGAATTCAAAGGGACTGTACAAATACATTAAGGACAGAAGAGTAACTCGAGAGAGTTTTGGACCACTTAAAGATCACCAAGATGCCGATGTGCAGAATCCAAGGAGATGGAGGCGATACTAAACAAGCACATTGCATCAGTATTTACTGTCCAGAAGGATATGGAAGCTAAAGAACTTCAGAAATAAACAGTGACATCTTGAAAATTGTCTGTATTACAGACGAAGAGATGCTGGAGCTCGTAAATCCTGTAAAGATGGTAAAATCCACATGACCGGATCAGGTGTCCCCTAGAACTCTGTGGGAAGCTAGGGAAGGGATTGCTGGGCCGTGTGCTGAGATATTTGTATCGTTGATTGTCACAGGTGAGGTGCCAGAAGATAGGAGGTTTGATAACGTGATGTCATTACTTCAAAAAAATTAAGAAGAATGGTAAGGAATAGTCGGTGATCCTGACGTCAGTGATGGGCAAGTTGTTGGTGTGGATTATGAGGCAGAAGGTTTACATGTATTTTGAATGGCAAGGACTGATACGGGATGGTCAACGTAGCTTTAAGCACAGGAAATCATATCTCACTAAATTGACTGAGATTTTTTGAAGAACTGTCTAAGAGGATTCATTGAGGCAGAGGTGCACATTGCCGAAATAGACTTCAGTAAGGCATTTGACAACTTTCTGCATGGTAGACTGATTAACAAGGTTAGTTCACTTGGAATGCAAGGAAAACTAGCCACGTGGATACAAAATTGGCTTGAAGGTAGGAGATAGAGGAGGTAATGGAGGATTGCTTTTCGAACTGGAGGGTTGTAACCAGTGGTGTGCGACAAGTATCAGTGCTGGGTCCACCGTGTTTCATTATTTATATAGATCATTCGGATGTGAACACAGCAGGGATCGTTGGTTAGTTTGCAATGACACCAAAACTGATGTTGTAGTGGAAAGCACAGAAGGTTTACGTTAGAGTACAAGGGGATCTTGATCAGGTGGGCAGATCGGCTGAGGAGAAGCGAATGGTGTTTAGTCTAGATAAATGTGAGGCACTGCATTTTGGAAATGCAAATCAGGACATGATTTACACACTTAATGGTAAGGTCCTCGGGAGTGTTGCTGAACAAAAACGTCTTGTACTGTAGGTTCAAAATTCCTTGAAGGTTGTGTTACAGTTCTACAGAAGACTGTAGAAGCCATTTGGTATGCTTGCCTTTATTGGTCAGTGCTTTCACTATATGAATTGGGAGGTCATGTTGCTGCTGTAGAGCACATTAATTCGGTTCTTTTGGAGTATTTAATTCAATTCTGGTCTTCCTCCTATCAGAAAGATATTGTGAAACTTGAAGGGAGTCAGAAAATATTTACAAAGATGCTGCCAGGATTTGAGCTATAGGGAGAGGGTGAGTAGGTCGGGGTGATTTTTCTTGGGGTATGAGAAGAATATACAGGGTGAATAGCCAGGAACTTTTTTCGCAAAGGTAGAGGGCATGGATATCAGGTGAGACCTAAGGACCAACTTTTTGTAACACAGATTGGTGCATGCGTGGAATGAGCTGTCAGTGGAGGTGGTGGTGGCTGTTATGTTTACAACATTTAAAAGGCATTTGGATGGGTACATGAAGAGGAAAGATTTACTTTGTTATGGGCCAAATGCTGGCAAATGGGACTAGTTTAATTTGTGATATCCCATCGGCATGGACGAGATTGATTGAAGGGTCTGTTCCTGTGCTGTACATCTTCGAGAGTCTATGATTCTGGCTGAACACACACCAGTATACTATTAATCCCCCATTGCCGGAAATACCAGCCTATGTTGCTTGATGCTATCGAAATATCTTCACATTTTGAAACCTGCGAACACATCCTTCCACAATACTGACTCTGAGTCTCTCTCCGTCCGTCTATTTCCCAAATCCCTCCCATTTGTTGCTGTTGAAACTGTTGGTATTTAAACTGAGCATCAGCTTCCAACATTAAGCAGCTTAGAAACAATGTTCAAAAAGCATAGCCTGTGTTTTACTTGACTTCCCGGTGTCTTGGCCTTGTGCTCCATGTTGGATAGTGGAGTTTCAGCAGTTTTGATGCACAACTTTCTAACTTGCTCTGCGCCTATCAATTGAACGCCTGTGTTAATAACGCTCTGCTGATCATGTGCTCAGTAACAAGGTATCACTTGCAGTGTTACTGATCCAGACTATGCTTCACACAAGCTCTTGAGTGATATTTGACTTAATTCTAGTTTTGGAGCGTTAGTGGAAAAGCTGGGGATGGTTTCCTGGAGGCTGTGCTTTAAGCTGCTGTGGAAATTCAGGAAGGCCAGATGCTTTGGTGACCCACTGGGATGAGTTATGGTGACTGTCGTGACAGCATCTGGATCCGCAACATGACCATCAAAAGGAGCAGAGACTGGAGAAAGGGGAATCTCTTCAAAATGGAATGAGGGAATCACAATCAGATCAGAGAATAGCCGCCGCCCATCCCTGTGGCCCATTCTCGAGCAGTTGAGTGACGGCCTCCTGTTCCTGCGTCCCAGTCTCGAGCAGTTGAATGACTGCCTCCTGTTCCTGTGTTCCAGTCTCCACCTGCTGCCCCGAGTAACAGGCTCCAATAGCTGTGTGCTCTCCTCCTGCTGCGGCTAAGTGACAGGCTCCAATATCTGTGTGCTCTCCTCCTGCTGCCGCTGATTAACTGATTCCAATAGCTGTGTGCTCTCCTCCTGCTCCTCCTGAGTAACCGGCTCCAATATCTGTTTCGTGTCCTTCTGCTGCTCCTGAGTAACAGGCTCCAATAGCTGTGTGCCCTCCCCCGGCTGCTCTTGAGTAACAGGCTCCAATAGCTGTGTGCTCTCCACCTGCTGCGCCTGAGTAACAGGGTCCAATAGCTGTATGCTCTCCTCCTGCTTCTCCTGAGAAACAGGCTCCAATATCTGTGTGCTCTCCACCTGCTGCCATTGGGTAAAAGGCTCCAATAGCTGTGTGCTCTCCACCTGCTGCTCCCGAGTAACAGGCTCCAATAGCTGTGTGCTATCCTCCTGCTGCTCCTGAGTAACAGGCTCCAATACCTGTGTGTTCTCCTCCTGCTGCACCTGAGTAACAGGCTCCAATAGCTGTGTGCTCTTCTCTTGCTGATCCTGAGTAACAGGCTCCAATAGCTGTGTGCTCTCCACCTGCTGCCATTGGGTAACAGGCTCCAATAGCTGTGTGCTCTCCTCCTGCTGCTCACGAATAACAGGCTCCAATAGCTCTGTGCTCTCCTGCTGCTCCTGTGCAATGGAACTGAAGGGCTGAATGGCCTGTTCACATTCCATTCGGTCCATAATGACTGAAATATTTTTGCTGTTTCTGTAAAATACCATCAAAGTCAGAATGTTACATTTATATTTCTTTTTCTCAGTAATTGAGCAATCATCCTGACTGACTCTCCTTTTGTTATACAGATCTGAGAAGGTGAACGAGTAACAGGTTCGAGAGGCTGATCAGTTCCTCCTGTCCCTCTGTAATAGGCCGAAAGGCCTATGTCTTCCTATATCTCTATAGCAGGCACTTGGGGACAGAATTGTTTCTCCCTGTTCCTGAGCAGCAATTTCAATGCACTGAATGTTGCCTCGAGCTTATGAAATGGTTTGATGCCAGGGCATTTCAAACTACGAGCAGCATTACTCAAGGAATCGAGAAAATTACGTACCAGGCATTTTATGCATCTGGTCTGTTATTCTATCCCCTGTCTGCTTTTATAAACAGGGTGGAACACATACAACCCTGCAATGTTCCAGCAATATTCCTACATACAAGGAAGAAAGATTAAAAAGATTGAAAATTTTATGATCTACCTGTCAGCAACCGTCATCCACTCAATCCAGACTGAGTAAATGTTCCCTTTTATCGGGATGTGTAAAATGATGTAAGGAACTGGTTAACTGAACCTGTTTGTTTGGTGACTGTGATTAATGTCATTCTCCATAGATTGTACATATCCCAGTGGAGGGTTTACATATTTTACTGATAAAATAGGCACCGTTCAATGTGTTATCCCATAGTATGAGTGGGTGTATCACCAACAGCACTAGCAGGGATCAGCAGCTACAGAGACAGGAGAATGGGAGATCTGAATCTGAGAACATTAGTTTGGAATGTAACAATAATGCACAGGACTTTATCTTATTATGTATGGATTATTTCTACATATCATTTGTGGCCATTACCATGGCGGATCGAATATGCACTTGACATTATTCAATGTTTTTATTATCCTACCCTGGCTATTGTTGGTAGTAAGTTTCACTGTCCATTTATTATTTGCATTAATCATGTGTGACTGTATTATTGTTATTTTTATTTACTCGACTCTGTAAACATTCACTGTCCAACCACCACGAACAACAATTGTGAACTTGTTCATTCTTTCTCTCCTTCTTTCGTTCTGGCACTGTGAATTGTCGGTTGACCTACTCAGTTTCAGCTATGAACCACAATTCAATATTTAAATGTTGAACTCTTGGAGATCACTGTCTCTGTTCTGGTTACAACCGCCATTTCGTTCCTCTGACTTCATTCCATCCCTGGCCATTATCTGAGGCTGAAACAGACGAGGCACAACTATGTTGATCCCTTTGGCCATGAGCTGATTCTTGTCCCATAGCTTAACCATTCCTATTTGTAATAGAACATAGAACAGTACAGCACAGAACAGGCCCTTCAGCACACGATGTTGTGCTGACCACTGATCCTCATGTATGCACCCTCAAATTTCTGTGATCATATGCATTCCAGCAGTCTCTTAAATGTCCTGAATGACCTTGCTTCCATAACTGCTGCTGGCAACGCATTCTATGCTCTCACAACTCTCTGTGTAAAGAACCCGCCTCTGACATCCCCTCTATACTTTCCTCCAACAAGCTTAAAACTATGACCTCTCGTGTTAGTCATTTCTGCCATGGGAAATAGTCTCTGACAATCAACTCTATCTATGCTTCTCCTTATCGTGAATAGCTCAATTAGGTCCCCTCTCCTCCTCCTTTTCTCCAATGAAAGAAAGTCCGTGCTCAGTCAACCTCTCTTCATTCGATAAGCCCTCCAGTCCAGATAGCATCCTGGTAAACCTCCTCTGAACCCTCTCCAAAGCATCCACATCTTTCCTATAATAGGGCGACCAGAACTGGACGCAGTATTCCAAGTGCAGTCTAACCAAAGTTTTATAGAGCTGCAACAAGATCTCACAACTCTTAAACTGAATCTCCCTATTAATGAAATCCAAAACACCATATGCTTTCCTAACAACCCTGTACACTTGGGTGGCCATTTTAAGGGATGTATGTATCTGCACACCAAGATTCCTCTGTTCCTCCACACTGCCAAGAATCGTATCCTTAATCCTGGACTCAGCTTTAAAATTCGATCTTCCAAAATGCATCACCTCGCATTTATCCAGGTTGATCTCCATCTGCCACCTCTCAGCCTATCTCTGCATCCTGTCAATGTCCCGCTGTAGCCTACAACAACCTTTGTGTCATCTTCAAACTTGCTGATCCATCCTTCAATCCCCTCATCCAAGTCATTAATAAAAATTACAAACAGTAGAGGCCAAAGGACAGAGCCCTGTGGAACACCACTCACCATTGACTTCCAGGCAGAAAATGCTCCTTCTACGACCACTCGCTGTCTTCTGTTGACCAGCCAATTCTGTATCCAGACAGCTAAGTTCCCCTGTATCCCATTCCTCTTGACCCTCTGAGTGAGCCTACATTTGGGAACCTTATCAAATGCCTTGCTGAAGCCCATATACACCACATCCACAGCTCGACCCTCATCAACTTTTCTAGTCACATCTTCAGAGAACTCAATAAGGTTTGACCTACCCCTCACAAAGCCATGTTGAAAACCCAGAACCAACCTCTGTGGAACACTGCTGGTCACTAGCCTCCAGTCCGAAAGCAACCGCGCACCATTACTCTCTGCCTGAAAGTGCTGGAGAGAAACTCTGCAGTTCTGGCAGTATTGGAGCAGAAAGAAACCATTTAACTTTTTTGAGTCCAATATGACTTGTTCAGAACAGGTGTATATCAAACTCGATATGTGAACTCTGTTTCTCTGCCCA
>NW_025208861.1:9332-15411 GCF_004010195.1 Chiloscyllium plagiosum | reverse complement strand
CAACAAAGGTTTTGAAGAACAAATTCACCATCTGTTGTAGTCACCCATCTGGAGTGTGACCAGTTTCACTCAAACGGCTGAATGCAGGCTGCAGTCCTGAATCCTGAATCTTCAGTATTTCAAACAGCTGGCACACAATTGTGGAATGGAGGCAAATGCTCATTTAAGTAACTTCGTTTATCTTTTTATGACCAACTGCAGGCATAGTAAGTGCGACAATCCAAACTGCGACGGAAATGAAACCTATACTCCGTCAGGAACAACTGAGGAAATTAAAGTGTCAGTTTGATCCAAAGTGCAATTTAATTCCTGATTAATATTGGAATAAAGATTATTGCTGGAGAACCAGCAATTCCTGTGAAGTTATGTAGATATTTCCTTCTGCATACATGCGAGAACAATGTCAAATACGCTATTCCAGGCCATAGTTAGCACATGACGGAAACTGCTGGGCTCTGCCTCCCAAGTGTGTATTTTTCCTGGAAGTTAGATTGTGGTGGGTTTTTGTTTAAACAAGACATTTGCAGTAATAATGTTGCTTCCCAATACTATTACATCGGCGACCTCCCCTCACCCCATGTATTCAAAAAGAATAGACCATGGTGTCCTGCAAACTTCTGTGAAAGTTGAAAAAAAGTCAACATATATTGCAGTCATAGCTTTTGAAAGTGGCCTTTTTTAACAGAATGTAATGTGAACAGGAATTTCTGGGCAGAAGGAATTTCTGTAAGATTTTTGCAGGATCTGCTCTTGACAACATCTCCCAGTGCTATAGCAAACACCAGCATTCCAGACTACAGTCCCTCCCAATATTTGCATGACTCCTGGTGAGTAGAGTGATTCCTCTTTTTTTTAAAAAAAGTGTTGTATCAGCTCAATAGAGCCTTTTGATCTTCAGGGTTTATTTCCAAATGTTTGCAAGTTGTTTATAGGTGTAAGCCTTTTGCTTAATTTGTGCTTCACGATAACTTGTGGCTGGGGACGTTTTGACAGACCATATTGTCAGGAGGATGGGAATCAAAGTTTGCCAGACTTGAGGAAGCAAGTTTGATTTGATCTGATTTTGATGTGGTTTAATTATGCTTCATTTGGAATGCAATAATGTGAAAAGGGAATGTTGAAGAATCATTGATTCCTTCAAAATGTTTTGTGCAACGCGACGAATGCCAGTTCAGACAACAGCAGCTACATTACAGAGGCTGCTAGACTGCCTCCCAAGGAATTTAATATTAGTGACAGAGTTGTCTTAAACACCCTAAATGCTGAGATGGGAAATTACTTGCTGATCATTATTGAGGTTATGTTACTGGCCATTGGAGCTATAGTGAAAATACTGAAGAATTGGCTTCCTCTTCTTCAACCCACCTCATCACTTCTCTTTGTTTCTCTTTCCTGCTCATCCTCGCTTCCCCACCCACCATTCCACACTCCCTCCAAAATCATTGCCATGGTCTCCAGACTTTGGTGACATTTGATGAAATATGGCTATGGATTGGGACCAGCTCCTGGTCTCTTCGCCTTGTCTATCTCGCATATAATGTCGCCATTGAATGCTTCGAACTTCTTATCATTTAAGTTGACCAGAGGCCATGTGTATCCACGGAGTCAGGCACTTTCCCTGGTAATAGTTATTTGTTTGAATCAAGCTTATAAAGTGCTTTCATGGCGAATTCAATACAGACAGCATCACATCCACGCCGTTTCACTGATGTCATCAATTAATAGACGCCTAAATACTGAAGTCATTACACTGCTCTGGGTCAGAGACCTGCAATTACTTCTGGGTTTATTATGGTCAGATCTTGCAGTAAACTCCGAATGGATGAAGGAGCAGGAAAGAAAAAGGAATAAAATTTTCTTTTCAACACTACAGCCAATACTGACTCATATGACATGAACCTTCAATGAATTTGAAAAATGAGAAATTACTATATTCGGATTCTGAACCAAACATTGAGTTACAAATTGTGCTTGTAAGGGTTAAATTAACAAAAGTATGTGAATAGCTTGAGTTTCTTTTCCTAAGATCAGGAAGTTAAACTTAAATCCTTGCGTTTGGGATGTTTTCCCTCTGTCCAGTGCAGAAAGTCTTTATTTGACCTCTTTACTCCCCAACCACCAGCTCCTGCCCTCACAGCCAAAACCCTCGATGTTGACAAGAAGTGTCAAATATTAACTTGGTGATCATGCACATATTTAAAATGATCTAACTGGTACTTTATGATGAGTTGCAGCTGTAAAAATGTTGACACCTCACACTGTGAATTAGGTGGAAACCTACGTTTGTCAGAAAGTAAAGGAAACAAATTGGCAAGTAAGTTTGGTATAATGTCAGATTAAATATGGTATATTAGGGATCCAATAATGTGAAAGGGAAGTGCTGGTTCATGATGCATCTTGAAAACAAATAAAGTCCCAGCAACATTTTCCACATCATAGGACAGCATTGTCAATACACTCCAGGGGGGTGGGTGGTAAAGGCAGTAATAACTAGTTACATTAGCAAGATTACAAGATTAGGATACAAGGTATACTGCTTTGTCATTACCCCCCATTAACTTCACCATTACAAGGCTAAATTCGGGTGCATTGGAATCTTCACTGCTCACCTGGTGATTGGTTTAATTGCAACAATAGTCAAGAAGCTCAATATGATCAAAGAGAGACCAGTTTGATTCACTGGCAAAAGAACTAACGTACCTAATTTTCACTCCCTTCACCATCACTAAGCTACGATGAGGGGCTACCTAGCACCGTCACTCTACAGAATGGACTACAGCAACTCATTAGACTTAAACTGAAAGGACCTTTCCTGTCTATAATCTCTATTTCTGAAGAGAACAACGATCAGCTAAAGGCCTGTTACACCTGATTCTGACTTTGCATGGATATCTCTGTTCTTTTATTATCACTATGACAAAACAATGCGATTTATTGAAATTGCACAGTCATTAACTAACTTAAGAAAACTAGTCGATCAGGCTTGGAATATTGATTCTCAAGTCTGCGATTTTTTTTGTTAAATTGCTTTGGACTTAATTCTGAAGACGTTTGCTGATGTTAAATTATTTAATTTTTATCTTTGATGAATTGCAGTTCTGGAAACATTGTCAGTGCAAACACAGGGGAAAATGTGAATGCAGGTTCTCCTGGATCAAGTGAAGCAATTGCAAAGTAAGTTTAGTTGCATGCATGACTAAGTCATTATTTCAGAATATGACAAACCATTAGGAAATAACTGGTGAGCTGGTAGTTTGTGCAATGTTATACAACGATCAATGGTAACAACTCGGAGGCAATGATGTGATCAGCTTTCAAAGAGGAACTTGCCTATATTCACTCCCAAATCCTTTTACTATGTAATACTGCAAAACATCTCCTTATGAAAATTGTAGATTCCTTTTGAAGACCTCAGTTGAAGCTGCCTCCTCCACTATATCATTAGGCAGAACATTCCAGTTTCAGAACTATGCTGTTTTTTGTAAAAGTATTCAGTTTCACCATTGATTTATTTTGCTGATCATCTTAAATCTGTTTACTTTTCTTCTCATGCCTTTTTAAAATATAATCCGCACAGTATGGAAACAGGCCACTTGGCCCAAAGAGTCCACACCAACCCTCCAAAGAGCAACCAATCCAGATGCATTCTCCTACCTTTTTCTTCTACTCTATCCAAATCCCACATGATTTTGAACACTTGTAAAATGTCTTATTTATCTTCAGTTCTCCAAAAAGAGCAGCCCGAACTTCTTCAAACAATCCACATAGTTGTACAGTTACTCATCTCTGGTACCAATTTTGTGTACCTGTTGTGCACCATCTGAAATCCCTTCCTGAAGCGTGCAGCAAAAATACTAGATATGAGGGAAAAGCGGGACTGTTTATAAACATTTCTCATAATTTCCTTATGTTGCACGCGACGGTCCTATTTATAATGTTCAGAATCCTAATGATATCTTCAATCTGCACTACCAACTTTATAATTTGTGTGCATACACACAATATGTATAAAATGCATTAAATATTAGACTGGGATCATTTAAGGACGCATTGATCATTGTGTCGAAAGATTTTAGCTTGTGTATAAAATGAACAAGGAACAATCCAGAGTAATTCTGAGTTGGAGAAGGGCTGAGTTGAATGGAGCAAGGGAACATTTTAGCAAAGACAGTTGAGCACAAATATGGGCAATGTTCAGCTTCAGCTATATAGTACAGCTTAACATTTCCACGAGCAGGAAATGGTGGCAAAAATAATACTCTAATTCTCTGCATGATTTTGCAAAGAATATGGATTATTGTTAACCCCAGTGAGAACCATGCTAAATATAGACAGTTCGGAGGGGAAATAAAGAGTAAGGGAGACTGGCAGCTAACTTTAAAACGGAATCTAAAAGTCATCATTAGTCACAAACAGTGAAAGGGCGGCAAAAGAATAAGTTGGGCCAATTATCATAAATCCCCTGTTTAAAATTCACAGGTGCAGGGGCCTGACTGAGGTATTATGAAGAGGAAGTTCATATCCAGTTCTTGGTGAAAAAAAAGTAGTTGAGACTTGGATGAGATGAAGTTTGACAGTATTTTAGAAAGGCTAAAATAAAACAAAATTGCAGATGCTGGAAATCTGAAACAAAAATGAAACTGCTGGAGAATCTCAGCAGGTTTGGCAGCATCGGTGGCGGGAAAGCAGAGATAATGTTTTTGAGTCATGTGACCTATTGAGCATCTCCAGCTATTTCTGCTTCATTGAGAAAGGCTGATTATCATTGAGTGTTGGTAACTGATAACAACTGAATTGGAGACACCTGTGGATACAGAGAAAAGTAACATTGAAGCTGCAGTGGTAATATCCACAACAAGCTAATCCTGTTCAAATAGAGGCATGGAATCAGAGACTCGAGAATCACAACATTTAAAATATTTTTGTGCAAAATTGTCTGGATAAATCCAGCAAACAGATTCATCTTAGGGGTGGGAAAGCTTCTAATGAACTGTAATCTCAGCCTCAAGCAACAATACTGATAGATCATATGGACTAACTCTTTTATGCTGACTAAAACATCTAATGTGTAACCTGTTTACCTAAATCATCTGATGACGGCTTATAGTTCTGAATCTTCAGATTTCTTGGGTCTCTAAGCCGGTTTAGAAACATAGAAAATAGGAGCAAGAGGAGGCTATGAAATCCTTCGAGCCTGCTCTGCCATTCATCACGATCATGGCTGATTGTCTAACTCAATAGCCTAATCATGCTTTTTCCCCATAACATTGATCCCATTTGCCCCAAGTGCTATATCAAGCTGCCTGTTTAATTGTAGTTGAAAGTGCTTGCTTGAAGTGTCTTAATTTGTGATTGCGTTCAATTGAAGCTGAGAAACAAACATGGAGTCCAAACTCTGAGGAAGTTGACAATTTAAGTTCACGAGAAAAGAAAGTGACAGTCAAAAAGTAAGTTTGATCCAATGTACGACCATGTTATGCTTCAGCATGTGTTCAGTCACTTTCTGAACCTGTGCCAACCTTGAAAGGTTATGTCTATAGGATGTTGCTTGATTGGAACAGCATGTCCTCAATCAATATTATGTGTAGTGAGATTACAGCGGTGGAAAGGACGATGGATGAGGACTTGCCATCTGAGGTGGTTTGGGCTGAGGTTAGGAATAGGAAAGGTGAGGTCACCCTGTTAGGAGTCTTTTACAGGCCTCCTAATAGTCCTAGAATCATTGAAGAAAGGATAGGGAAGGTGATTCAGGAGATGAGTGACAGTAATAGGGTGGTTATTATGGGGGACTTTAACTTTCCTGATATTGATTGGGAAAACTATAGCTCAAGTTCGTTAGATGGGTCAGCGTTTGTTCAATGTGTGCAGGAGAGTTTCCTGACACAATATGTAGACAGGCCAACAAGAGGTGAGGCCATACTGGATTTGGTTCTGGGTAACGAACCAGGCCAGGTGTTAGAATTAAAGGTAGGTGAGCACTTTGGGGATAGTGACCATAATTCGGTGATTTTTACACCCGTGATGGAGAGGGATAAGTGTGTACTACAGGGCAAGAGTTATAGCTGGAGTCAGGGAAATT
>NW_025208861.1:4226-7178 GCF_004010195.1 Chiloscyllium plagiosum | reverse complement strand
TAAGTTCACGAGAAAAGAAAGTGACAGTCAAAAAGTAAGTTTGATCCAATGTACGACCATGTTATGCCTCAGAATGTGTTCAGTCTTTTTCTGAACCTGTGCCAGTCTTCAAAGTTTAAGTCCGTAGGATGTTGCTTGATTGGAACAGCATTTCCTCAATCAATATTATGTGTAGTTCTATTAGTAATTCCTAGGTTATTCCCACATATCTCCCCATGTGATTATACCAACTCTTTCAGGTCATTTCGATTTTCATTTGGAAGGTAACTCAGCAGTTTATCCCAGTTTTCCAGAACTTCCTCATTGCTCAATTTAATTTTAGGAATGTCTAATTCACAATCATCTTGATTAGCTTTTGAACAAAATACATCTCTTCAAGCCACAGAATGGTCACAGAAGTAGGTGGAGCAGTAAGCCATTCAGCACCTTAAGCATGCACTGCTGTTCAAAATGATAATGGCTGATTATCCAACTCAGTACCCTGTTCCATCATTCTTTGATCCCTTTCGTCCGAAAAAAAAACTATTATGTGTTGGACTCAATCAATTTCTTTGACAGTGAGTTCCAAAGAGTCACCACTGTCAGGGTGAAGAAAAGTTTCTTCATCTCAGTCCAAAATGCCCGAGCCAGTATCCTTAAACCGTGAGCCCTGGTTCTGGACTCCCCAGCCGTGGAGAACATTCTTCCTGGTTATCTAATTCTGGACATAAACAGTGGCTTGTGCTGCATCTTGTGATCTTCGCCTGGGTCATGTATGGGGAGAGTTGTTCTCTGTATTGCCACACTTTTACAGTGCAAGTTAACCTCTTGCTTATAGCAAGCTGGAAGCAAGGTAACCATTTGTTGCTAAAAAAGAGATAGGACTGAGTGCTCACTGCCCATATTCAAAAGGAAAGAATGACCTACTGAGGAGAGATATTATAGAACTCTTTGTAGCTTTAACGGTGGACACTGATAGAAATTACTGACTCCCGCAGAACACACTGGGAATTAGCAAAGGTCAGATTAGAATAGATATGTAGTGGAATATACTAAATTGATAGAATGAGAGAAGCTAAAGTGGGATATTGTCAGCTGAATATTTTATAAGCTTGTTAATATTGGGTCAGTCAGGATCTTATTGAATGGTGGAACAGGCTCGAAGGGCCAAGTGACCTCTTCTCATTTACTGTTCATACCTCTAAACACATTTGTTAATTACTCGAGCGGAGTTATTAAACACATTTTAAACTATTACATGGGCAAATGCTGATATTTCTGTGTATGATTTCCTGGGTTTGATAGTATGTAGTTGACAGTGGCCCCAGGGGTTCTGCACTTGTTTCAGAGATCTGGAAAGAGATGTTTAGGATACTCTGAGGTGGCATTAAGATGTTATATAAATGCACAACTTTTCTACTCTGCAAGGTAGAGAGGATTTTGCTCTCTATCAAACCTGTGCATCATTTGACTTCAATCTGCTTTTCTTTGTTGCATTATTGTATGGAGTTTATTCTCTTAAGTCAATAGCCTGGGCTTTACCCAAGGTTTAAGGGGCTCTTAGTGACATTGGTGAGTTTCTGCATCCCATGAGATAGATTCATTGCAGTCAGTAATGGAAAATATAGCAGATCAAATATAATGTTGTTAATTGTTATTACATCTTTTAACATGGATAGCTATGTGCTGTTCTATGTACCTCAGGATTTAAAAGCCTTTTTAGTGGAGCCACTGCTGATTTATCCAATGCACTATACTGGCGGACTCACTGATACTGAAACCTCTATAATCTGGGTCAATAATGAAATAGAAACTGACTGGAACTGCAACTCATCAAGAAAACTAGGGATCAGCGAGAGGTTGAGGCCGAAGCTCAGAATACAGAGGCACTGCAAACCCAAACACCCATTGACACAGTTTCTCAAGATTAATTATGATGTGATTCTGCACTATTCGGTTCTGATCTCTGTGGTTTGTGGAAAACAAATGATGTCTGCTAGAAGACAACTACAAAGCTCTCTTGTGTTAATGCGACACAGAATCAAGTTAAATTTGAACTTCTCCTTATGGGGCTTTTTTCATCCTTTCAAGTGGCAGCTGAACTTGGTGATCAGGTATCAGTTACTATCAAATTGGATGAAATCTTGATAGTGGTTCCTTTATTTACATTTCCCTATCGCTGAGGTTTGCCCCATTTCTTTATTAAAGGGCCAATGGGTGTGAAATCTCTTTAGTGCTGTCCATAGGAGAGCCGTGCTCCTGCCACTGTGCAACGTCATATTGATATCTGCCTTTAAAAACAATCTGAATCTATGATCAAATACTGGTGTCGGAATTAACCTGGGTTCTTAATAGAATGACTAATTCTTCAACTGCTGCAAACCAATATAGGCTTGATTTTCAAACTGACATTATCACAAAGGTGCTTTTGGTGCCACATTCAGTATTCAGAATGACAATTAGGTTTTCTGTTAGTGCAGAATTTCTCTCTATTACTTTAAATAATAGTGTGCTGTGTGTATGTGCATGTGGTTTGTTTCTATTTATTTCTGTTCCTCAATGGCTTTGAATTGTTGTTGTATAGGATCAAAAGGCAAAGTAATGTCTCCACAAGGACATTGTTGCTGGTTTTCCTCTGAGACCAGTGCAGAACTTTACCAGTTCATTGTAGGCCTGATACATTATAGTTAAGTTTCACCTCTGACAGCTGGTACAACATGGAAATTTGAGTATTGATGAAAATAAAGTTATTTTATTTAAGTCTTTTATATTGTACTTAGCAGGACACGCTCAAGAATTCCAATGGAAAGAGAGAAAGCATTTAATCTGTCTGGGTAATGAGTGCTGATTGGTAAAGGCATGGAGAGTGGACCAGGTGATGGTTGGCAGTTAACTGCCAATGCTTGTTGTGATTCGACTAAATTGGTGATGGCCATTCTCTGCCTCATTTGGCATGACAATACCTTGACCACT
>NW_025208861.1:0-3274 GCF_004010195.1 Chiloscyllium plagiosum | reverse complement strand
GGAGAGCATTCAAAGAAGGTTTACCAGAATGCTGCCTGGACTGGAGGGCTTGCCTTACGAAGAAAGGTTGAATAAGCTCAGACTTTTCTCTCTGGGGAGAAGGAGAAAAAGAGGAGACCTGATTGAGGTATACAAGATAATGAGAGGAGTAGATAAAGTCAATAGCTAGACACTTTTCCCCAGGGCAGGATTGACTGGTACAAGGGGTCATATTTTTAAGATATTAGTAGAAAGGTATAGAGGAGACGTCAGAGGTAGGTTCTTTATGTAGAGAGTTGTGAATGCATGGAATGCATTGCCAGTGGTGGTGGTGGTGGAAGCAGAGTCATTAGGGACTTTTAAGCGACTGCTGGACATGCACATGTTTAGCAGTGAGTTGAGGGGTGTTTAGGTTGTTATTATATTTTACATTAGGATTAAACCTCGGCACACTGTCATGCGGCAAATGGCCTGTTTTGTGCTGTACCTTTCTATGTTCTATGTTAAAGCATCTCAAAAATGTGAGTATTAATGTCCACTTTGGCAGATTTAATTGATTCTAATTGGAATGTATCTGCCAAAGCTTTAGCAAAACTGAATCAGCAAACAGCTTCAAACTGTGCACACATCCATCATATAACATTGCTGCTCCACATTAACTTTTCAAATGCACTGCTCCATTCCAAATAGCGGAACACCGGTTCCCATTCATAGAAATTTGTTTCTGATGGATGGAAGTGGTTGTGTCGGTACTTCTGCCATTTTATTGGACTCATCTCAAGTTACACTTTGGAATTTGACAGTCAGGGCAAGACTGTTTGTGTTAAGCTTGATCAATTTTGACCAGTTTGCCAGCTCTTCATGTTCTTGAATATTGGAATGGGACTGGGTTCTATCAGCCCTCTCGGGACAGGCAGCAAGGTCATTAGGTGGATAATAATAAGGGAAGGAAGGAGTTTCAGTGGCTCTCATATTTCCACCTCCGTAGTATTTTATTGATCCCAAACTAGGGAAAGGATGGCCACTCAGGTGGTCAATTTAGAGTCTGTTCCCGCCAATGCTGGCAGTTTATTAGCAGTAGGTGGGTCCTCCACTGTGCGGGAGATCTCCTCCTCCATCCTAGAGACACACCTGGAGTATGTCCCTCCTAATGAAGTACTTATGGCTCATATCAGGGTATCCCATCTGCATACTGGAACAGTCTCCTGTCCATGGTAGCGATCATTACGGGAACTGGAAATCAGAGTAAGTGAGTGAAAGAAGCCGTGAGGGCGAGAGTGTTCACAACATTCCCAGGACCAGGTTGGCAGGTCCGACTGAGGCCATTAATAAGTCATTAAGGTCCCGCAATTTGTGCATGGACAATGGGTAAATCCTACTCCTAGTAAGAGTACTGTGATTACTGCTTTTTCAGTGCTATCAGGGAAATAGTAAAGTGTGGCCATGTGATAAAATCATTTACATTCAGTGCTGAACACTTGAGACATTTTTGTGAGAAACTTTATAATTCTTCTCGATGTTCTTAATACACTTTTTGTTTCATACAGTGGTGATTTTCTACATAGGATTACAGAGGAAATACAGACCATTTGGCACAATCAGTTCATGCCAGTGCTTATGTTCCACTCAAGGTGTTTCATATCTTTCCTCATCTAAATCGCCCATTGTAATTCTCTATTCCCATCCCTGCCAAGTGCTCGCCTAGTTTCCTTGAAATACATCTAAATTATTGATTTCAACTATTCCGACTGGTCACATATTCCCCATTCTCATCATTCTTTCAGTGAAGAGGTTTCTTCTGAATTCCCTTTTGGATTTCTTGAGGTACCGTCTTATATTGACAGCCTCTAGTTATGTTCTATCCCATAGTGAAATGTTTTCTCTGTACCTTCTCTTTTCAAAACCTGTCATAATTTTGGAACTGTCATTTCAAGAGAGAAGTGAACAGCGCAACAATTCTTCCTTGATATACACAGCCAGAAACTTGTGTATCATTCTTATAAATCTTCTCTTCACTCTCTCTCATACATTCTATAATATGTCAACTCCAACTGCAGGCAATACTCTTAATTATAGTCAACCAAATTTCTATAGTGACTCTACTTTCAAATCTATCACTTTCGAGACAAAGCTTAGAGCTTTGTTTGCATTTTTATGGCCTTTGGAACCTGTGGTGAAATTGTTAGTGACTGATGTAATTGTCTGAAATCCCTTTGTTTGTCTCCCTCACTTAGACGTGCATCTTTGAATAAGTGACCTGCACATTATTCCGACCAAGATGTAACACCTTACGTTTTTCTGTGTGGATCTTCATTTGCTAATTATTTGAACATACCGTAAATTAATTAATGCCCTCTTGCAACTTCATGTAGTCCTCAGAATTGGCTACATTTCAACATTCCTTTCCAATTTGGTGTCATTGAATTGCTTTTTTTTGTCGTAATTAGATACAATATTAATTTGCAGTTTTACTTTATTTTGTTTTGAATTTTTAGAGAGGTGCAGTAATCCACACGTTAACTATAACAACTAAATGTATAATGACAGATCGATGAAAATTATTACCAACACAGGACTAATTAATAGACTCTATTAACTGCAAGGTCAAAAGAGGGTATTATTTTTTACACGAATGACATGGCGAGATTATCCGTAGTGCAATCACTTTTTGTCCATTTCTTTTTTGTTGCAGTTTATTTCCCCAGGTCTTTCTGTGCTACTGGTATGAAATTGAAAAGGCACCCAGCCTCCATTTTAAACTAAATGATAAAAGAAACAGCGTTTATATAAAATGTAACATGATTTATGAAGCCATCCCTCTTGGCTTATACATATTCACAGCCATGTGGAGTTATATAGGGAGAGACTGAATAAGCTGAGGCTGATTTCCCTGGAGCGTTGGAGGCTGAGTGGTGACTTTATAAAGGTTTATAAAATCATCAGGGGCATGGGTACAGTGAATAGACAAGGTCTTTTCCCTGTGGTGGGTGGAGTCTCATCTAAACCTATGCTCGTGAGTATAGGTTTAGAGTGAGAGGGGAAAAAGTTGAAAGTACCTAAGGAGTACCTTTTTCATGCAGAGGATGGTGTGTATGGAATGAACTGCCATAGGAAGCGGTGGAGTCTGGTGAAATTTCAACATTTAAAAGGCATCTGAGTGTGTATACGAATAGGAAGGGTTTAGAGGTAAATGGACAAGTACTGGCAAATGGGACTACATTAGTTTATGATATCTGGTCAGCATGGGCAAGTGAGACTGAAACATCTGTTTCCAAGTTGTAAATCTCTATAACTC
>NW_025208860.1:14871-15410 GCF_004010195.1 Chiloscyllium plagiosum | reverse complement strand
TCAAGTCACTGCCCTGAGATAACTTAAGGTGTTCTCAATATAAAGGAGATGACCCCCCACTGGTCAGACAATGTATTTTAGTGTGAAGTGTTGTTTAGAGTTGATCTGTGTGTTAACCTGGAGTCAGGCTGGTTTCATTTCCAAAGTAGGAGTTTATAAATTACCACATTCATTGTCGACAAATTATGTGCTTTTCGAACAAGGTAGAATGTATCTGAAATCTGGATGTGCAAATTCACCACACAGATTGATGTGTGTACGGGTGTGAGAGAAGGGGAGCGTGAGGGAGAGAGTGTGTGGGGCACAGAGAATGAGAGTGTGAGTGTATCCATGGATGAGGAGGGGAGGACTGTGGGTGTTTCCGTGCGTGATGAGTGGGGAGAGAGAGAGTGTGTGTGTGTGTCACTGCACAAGGTGGGGGGAGAGAGTTAAGTGCTTGGGTATGTCCACGTATGTTTGGTGGGGGAGAAGTCAGTGTGTGGGAATGTCCGTGCATGGGGAGAAGGGTCAGTGTACGAGGAGGGGGAGGGAGAGAATAG
>NW_025208860.1:11109-13412 GCF_004010195.1 Chiloscyllium plagiosum | reverse complement strand
ACTGATAGTGTCCAAACATGTGCAGGTTAGGGTGGATTGGCCATGCTAAATTGTCCCATAGTGCCCAGGGATGTCTAGGTTAGGGTAGATTGGCCACGCTAAATTGTCCCACAGTGCCCAGGGATGTGTAGGTTAGGGTGGATTGGCCATGCTAAATTGTCCCACAGTGCCCAGGGATGTGTAGGTTAGGATGGATTGGAGATGCTAAATTGTCCCAAAGTGTCCAGGGATGTGCAGGTTAGGGTGGATTGGCCATGCTAAATTGTCCCACAGTGCCAAGGGATGTGCAGGTTAGGGTGGATTGGCCATGCTAAATTGTCCCATTGTGTCCAGCGATGTCTAGGTTAGGGTAGATTGGCCATGCTAAATTGTCCCATAGTGCCCAGGGATGTGCAGGTTAGGGTGGATTGGCCATGCTAAATTGTCCCATAGTGCCCAGGGATGCGCAGGTTTGAGTGGATTGGTCATGCTAAATTGTCCCATAGTGCCCAGGGATGTGCAGGTTAGGGTGGACCCATAGTGCCCAGGGATGTGCAGGTTAGGGTGGATTGGCCATGCTAAATTGTCCCAGAGTGCCCGGGGATGTGTAGGTAAGGGTGGATTGGCCATGCTAAATTGTCCCATAGTGTCCAGGGCTGTGCGGGTTAGGGTGGATGGGCCATGCTAAATTGTCCCATAGTGCCCAGGGATGCGCAGGTTTGAGTGGATTGGCCATGCTAAATTGTCCTATAGTGCCCAGGGATGTACAGGTCAGGGTGGATTGGCCATGCTAAATTGTCCCATAGTGTCCAGGGATGTGCAGGTTAGGATGGATTGGCCATGCTAAATTGTCCCATAGTGCCCAGGGATGTGCAGGTTAGGGTGGATTGGCCATGCTAAATTGTCCCATAGTGCCCAGGGATGTGCAGGTTAGGGTGGATTGGCCATGCTAAATTGTCCCATAGTGCCCAGGGATGTGCAGGTTAGGGTGGATTGGCCATGCTAAATTGTCCCATAGTGCCCAGGGATGTGCAGGTTAGGGTGGATTGGCCATGCTAAATTGTCCCGTACTGCCCAGGGATGTGCAGGTTAGGGTGGATTGGCCATGCTAAATTGTCCCATAGTGCCCAGGGATGTGCAGGTTAGGGTGGATTGGCCATGCTAAATTGTCCCATAGTGCCCAGGGATGTGCAGGTTAGGGTGGATTGGCCATGCTAAATTGTCCCATAGTGCCCAGGGATGTGCAGGTTAGGGTGGATTGGCCATGCTAAATTGTCCCATAGTGCCCAGGGATGTGCAGGTTAGGGTGGATTGGCCATGCTAAATTGTCCCATAGTGCCCAGGGATGTGCAGGTTAGGGTGGATTGGCCATGCTAAATTGTCCCATAGTGCCCAGGGATGTGCAGGTTAGGGTGGATTGGCCATGCTAAATTGTCCCATAGTGCCCAGGGATGTGCAGGTTAGGGTGGATTGGCCATGCTAAATTGTCCCATAGTGCCCAGGGATGTGCAGGTTAGGGTGGATTGGCCATGCTAAATTGTCCCATAGTGCCCAGGGATGTGCAGGTTAGGGTGGATTGGCCATGCTAAATTGTCCCATAGTGCCCAGGGATGTGCAGGTTAGGGTGGATTGGCCATGCTAAATTGTCCCATAGTGCCCAGGGATGTGCAGGTTAGGGTGGATTGGCCATGCTAAATTGTCCCATAGTGCCCAGGGATGTGCAGGTTAGGGTGGATTGGCCATGCTAAATTGTCCCATAGTGCCCAGGGATGTGCAGGTTAGGGTGGATTGGCCATGCTAAATTGTCCCATAGTGCCCAGGGATGTGCAGGTTAGGGTGGATTGGCCATGCTAAATTGTCCCATAGTGCCCAGGGATGTGCAGGTTAGGGTGGATTGGCCATGCTAAATTGTCCCGTACTGCCCAGGGATGTGCAGGTTAGGGTGGATTGGCCATGCTAAATTGTCCCATAGTGCCCAGGGATGTGCAGGTTAGGGTGGATTGGCCATGCTAAATTGTCCCGTAGTGCCCAGGGATGTGCAGGTCAGGGTGGATTGGCCATGCTAAATTGTCCCATAGTGCCCAGGGATGTGCAGGTTAGGGTGGATTGGCCATGCTAAATTGTCCCATAGTGCCCAGGGATGTGCAGGTTAGGGTGGATTGGCCATGCTAAATTGTCCCATAGTGCCCAGGGATGTGCAGGTTAGGGTGGATTGGCCATGCTAAATTGTCCCATAGTGCCCAGGGATGTGCAGGTTAGGGTGGATTGGCCATGCTAAATTGTCCCATAGTGCCCAGGGATGTGCAGGTTAGGGTGGATTGGCC
>NW_025208860.1:0-8143 GCF_004010195.1 Chiloscyllium plagiosum | reverse complement strand
CTAAACCATTGTAAATGGAACTGAGTGGATTTTTCTCAT
Organism: Chiloscyllium plagiosum; assembly: GCF_004010195.1. Lineage (NCBI taxonomy): Eukaryota > Metazoa > Chordata > Chondrichthyes > Orectolobiformes > Hemiscylliidae > Chiloscyllium > Chiloscyllium plagiosum. The sequence goes on along the minus strand of NW_025208860.1, from coordinate 8,104 downwards.
TGTGAAGGGACGATATTACATAATGAATAAGAAGTGACCAGTTGCTTGGAGATCGACTTCCTGCTTTAATCATATGCGTTAAAGATGTGAGGACAAGCACCATGATGTTTGGTCCAATTTATACTCGGTGAAATCTGCCAAAGCAACGAGCAACAAAACTGGTGGGTTTTCTTTTGCATTTTAACACTCTGATTTTCTAAGCCATATTTTCCTTAAGCTGAAATAAAGTCGGAGCAAATTTGAATACAACATTAATCGTTACAATGATATTTATCTAATTCACTTCGGATTATTACAATGAACATTGTGAGATTGCAGCAAAATTAAAATGAAACGAACAAAACAGCGTTTCTTGCGGTTTAATCCAATTGAGGTTCAGTCATATGAGAAAGGCCATTGAACCACAACATCACCTTTATTGCCCTCTCCATGGCTGCTTCTTCACGTGAGAGAGAAAGTGACTGAAGACATTATGAGTCAAATGTAGGTGAGAATATGACGGAAAATTCTTATTTTCTGTTTGATATTGACACAGTTCTGACTCAGAATTTATCACTGACAGCTATTTATTCTGACGAGCATAGCTATTTATTGGAATTTGCTATTATCATAATTCTGGTGAAAGCAGAAACACAATGGTGTGGATTCGATTCCGCTCTGGAAATCTTTGATCCATGACTTTCACCACATATAACCTGATGAGGTCATTTGTCACCCCACGACAAAATGTGCTGAGGAGACCGAGCGATTATGGTGGTGGGTTATTATACTGCTGTGTTGCGCATTCAAGGATTCGAGTCACACTCTGGTTGCTGACTTCACAATCCGCTCCAGCAGTTTTTCTTTGCACCTCACACTCTGGTATACACTGGATCGAGAATCTTGTTCTTGCCGTTCACTGCACGGGAGATTCACGAATAATCGACACCACATTAAAGTCGAAATGAAGAGTGAGAGCAGTCATTCTATTCAATTGTACAGTAAATTGGTGTAATGAGAAGGAACGCATTTTTCTTTACCCCCCACATTCCATCTTATCTTTCTATGAATTTACATTGAAAGAAAGAAAAACTAATAACAATAGATCGGGAGCACAGGTTTATCCAGTGGGGTTGTACATGAATATATTAACCTAACACTTCACACAATGACCTGGTCAGTATTTCAAACAGTCACTCGGAATTGGAACCGCAGGAAACCTCTCCAATGAAACGACCCCTTCATTCTTTCACAAATTTCTGATGTGTGTGAATCGTACAACGATCCATCATCCAGCGTGATCACTGACTTGCCAACTGTACAAGGTCCACCAACTTTCTTCAGCAATCCCAGCTTCTGTACACAGCCAACTGTGCTGTGCCCAGTGTCATTTGTTAGCCCCAGGTCACAGCACATTTCTTCTTCCTGAATTTATGTGCCTTGTTCCAGATCTGTCTGACCAGTTTAATAAACGTTTACTATCACGTCATCCCATCCCCTCACAATTCTGCACTTATGAATAAAATAAGGCGTTAGACCAAATGTTAAACAACTGGAAGTTTGCAATACAGCCCATGGAGTCTGCCCCACCATTCAACGAACTCATGGTTGATCTGATAATCTTCACCTCCTTTCTGCTCAGTTACTTCGACAAATTGTCATCATCTTTTTGACTAACTATCTGGCACAGTTTGAAAACTGTGATTTCCTGAAGAAGGGCTCATGCCCAATACGTCGATTCTCCTGCGCCTTGGATGCTGCCTGACCTGCTGCGCTTTTCCAGCAACAAATTTTCAGCACAATTTGAAAATAACCAACAACACAGTGTCAGCAGCGGTTGCTGAAAAATGCCACAGATTGTTTGGCCCCTGAGCAAAGAAATTATTCCTCATTTCTGAATGAATTGGGCAATACCTAATTCTGATATTATGTCCTCTGGTGCTCTCCTCACAGCACAGGGCAAACCATTGGCCCGTATCTACCCTGTCAAGATTCCACGAATATTGAACGTTTATAATTGGTGCTTTATGATTATAGAGCTCCCCTCCACCTCCTTTGTTTCGAGGAGAATAATCCCAGTCTAATCAATCATTTCACGAAGCTCCATTTTATACAAAGTTGGCAACATCCTCGTCAGTCTCTGTTGTCCCCTGCAGCGTCCTTACATGCTATTAAGGTAGGTGGTGAAATTTATGTAAGGAAACGGTTTGAAATTTCAGGCGCAGACGGGAATTGGAACTTGAAATCAGAAAGCAATTGGAATCGGATTGATCCACAGAAGGACCAAATACAGCAATGACAACCCTGACAAATGAGAATCTAATCATATTCGATTGACATTCAATGGTTTCGTTGCAACTGAATTCCTACATGGAATCATCCTTGGAGCTAGTATTTAGGAGAAATGGTACCTGAACGCCCATATAAAGAAATTGAATACAAAATCATGTCCGTCGGTCGACTTTGTTTGATTATTAACTCAACTCTTGCGTCCGTGAAGCCTACATTGTCCGCAATGAACAAATTAGATGTTTAACAGAACCCTCTCCATTTGCCTAGGTGGTCGCAGCTTCAATACCACTGAAGGAACTGGTCACCTTCCATGACAATACGGTCACTTAACTGTACATTGTTCAACACCTAAATATTTATTCCCTAAACTGCTCAGGCACAATTGCAGAGAGTGCACAACCTTGAAGATTCACTGAAGTAAGTTATCCAGGCTTTGTTGACAGAACCTTCAAAGCTCAAAAACTGTACCAACTATAACGACAAGGTTGAAGATGCAATGAAACTTCGCCATTTTCAAATTACCCTCAAATGCACATACCAGCATGTTTTAGAGAGGAATCAGTGGTAAATTAATTGAGGGGTGAAGCTGTCTTGATGAGCAAAGAGTTATACTTCAGCCCTCCACCTTTTATTTTATAATTATTAAAAATGTTGATTATCGCATTGACCAGACTTGTGCTCATTCCTTCAGTTGTTTCAGAAACTGGCGGTTGCTAAAGATCGAATATAATCCTCCCAAGATCTCTTTGTTCCTGTACACCACTCAGAATCCTCACTGTTATTGTTACAACTCCCCAAATGCATTACCACTTATTGGTCTGGATTCAATTCCATTCGCCGTTTTGCCTTTTCACCTGATTGATACATCCCTGCACTCCCTGATATATTCATCACAGTCAATTACACGACCAATTGTTGCATCGTCTGTAAACTTCTAAACATGACTACTACAACTAAGTTTGAATTATCGATCTACATCAGGAAACGGTTGCACTCCACTGGAAACAGGCATCCAAGCATGGTTCATTGCTGGAAGGGATGCTGTTCAATAACAGCAGAATCGGATTTTTGTAATCATTTTTAAACCTGATGGCAACTCTGCAGGTTGGTCTCCTGACTAATTCCTTCTCAAATATGGGAACGGTGAATGACCTGTCCACATTGTGACTGAGCAAGTGAGTTTACATCTCAGCGGGTAATTGAATCCCTTCCTACAGACCCCACCCCCATGGACCTGACTTCATTGCGGCGTGGTTATCCTTTTGTCTATTTAGTTTGGATAATCAGTTAAATTTGAGTCCACGCTGACACGACCCCCGATTTTCCCCGTCATCCATGTATCTTTTTTATCCTTCCTTATTCTCCCACTGAGTGTGGCTATCATAGTCTAAACAGCATTTGTTGTTCATCCTTAACTCTCCTTGAACTGATTCAGAAGGAATTTATGGGTGACCCGTACTATGGTGCGTCTGGAGTTATATGTTGGCAGGTCTCGTTAAGGAAGGAAGATTTCCCTTTTGAAGGGACACGAATGAATGGGTTTCCAGCAAATTAAATCTTTTTGTCACTCTTCTTCTGAGCGGGTTTATATTCCAGATTGTCGTCATCAAACTTCTTGTGGTTCTGTTCGCCGAGCTGGGAATTTGTGTTGCAGACGTTTTGTCCCCTGTCGAGCTGACATCCTCAGTGCTTGGGAGCCTCCTGTGAAGCGCTTCTGTGATGTTTACTCCGGCATTTACAGTGGTTTGTATCTGCTGCTTCTGGTTGTCAGTTCCAGCTGTCCGCTGCAGTGGCCGGTATATTGGGTCAAGGTCGATGTGCTTATTGATTGAATCTGTGGATGAGTGCCATGCCTGTAGGAATTCCCTGGCTGTTCTCTGTTTGGCTTGTCCTATAATAGTAGTGTTGTCCCAGTCGAACTCATGTTGCTTGTCATCTGCGTGTGTGGCTACTAAGGTTAGCTGGTCGTGTCGTTTCGTGGCTAGTTGGTGTTCATGGATGCGGATCGTTAGCTGTCTTCCTGTTTGTCCTATGTCGTTTTTCGTGCAGTTTTGAGACTGCACAAAACACTAGATAGGACAAACACGCAGATGACAAGCAACATGCGTTCGACTGGGACAACACTACTATTATAGGTCAAGCCAAACAGAGAAGAGCCAGGGAATTCCTAGAGGCATGGCACTCATCCACAGATTCAATCAATAAGCACATCGACCTGGACCCAATATACCGGCAACTGCAGCGGACAGCTGGGAACTGACAACCAGAAGCGGCAGATACAAACCACTGTAAATGCCGGAGGAAACATCACAGAAGTGCTTCACAGGAGGCTCCCAAGCACTGAGAATGTCAACTAGACAGGGGACAAAACGTCTGCAACACAAATTCCCAGCTCGGCAAACAGAACCACAACAACGAGCACCAGAGCTACAAATCTTCTCACAAACTTGGAATTCATCAAATCTAATTAGCAGCAGCTGCCAAGCTCCATTCTCCAAGGGTTACTGGTACAAATATCGCCATTTTATTTGCAGATGACAAGAAGATTGATGGAGTAGCAGAAAGCATAGGGGAATGTCAAAGAATGAAAGAGAAAATAGATAGACAGGAGAGTTGAGCGGAGAAGTGGCAGGTGGAGTTGGATCCAGGCAAATGTGTGGTGATGCATCTTGGGAAGTCTAATTCGAGAACCAAGTAAACGGAAGAGCCTTGGGTAAAGTTGATGAGCAGATGGATCTGGGAATTCAGGTCCTTTGAACCCTGAAGGTGCTGCACAGGTGGATCGAGTGGACAGGAAGGGATATGGCAAGCTTGCGCTTACTGGACGGGGCATTGAGTATAAGAGCTAGCAGGTCATGCTAAATTTGTACAAGATTTTGGTTCAACCACATTTAGAATGCTGTGCATCGTTCTGGTAGCTAAATTACCAATAAGATGTCGACGTTCAGGAGAGTGTGCAGTGAAGATTTATGAGGATGTTGCCTGATATGGAAGATGCTTGCTCTGAGGAGGGATTGAGGGGACCTGATTGACGTCTACAATTTCATGAAGGATATAGGCAGGATGGATAGAGATAAGCTTTGTCCCAAGGTGAGGAATTAAATAATGAGAGGTCACGCGTTCAAGTTGAGAGGTGAAAAGTTTAAGAGAGATAGAAATTGGAAGTATTTTTCACAGAGGGTGGTAGGTGCCTGGAAAGTGTTGCCAGCAGAGGTAGTAGAGGCAAGCACGGTAGATTCATTTCAGGTGTGCCTGGACAGCTGCATGAGTAGGTGGGGTGCAGAGGGATGCAGATGCTTAGGAATTGGGTGATAGTTTTAGACAGTGGATTTGGATCAGTTCAGGCTTCGACGTCCAAACGCCCTGTTCCTGGGCTGTAAAGTTTCTGTGTTCTTTGTTCTTCTTTGTTCACGACACTACCAACTTCATGCTACATTGCTGCAACTCAGAGAATGACATTGTCGATTCGAATTATCACAGAGGGAATGAGAATATGACATGTTGCTGTGTTGGAATGAATGTGATGTACGCTGGATTGGAGTGTTTACTGGGAGCAAGAGGCTGATGTGGAACGATGTGATCAAAAACAGCTCTTACTGTCAAAGTAACAAAACAGCGCATTGTTAAGGAAAATTCAGAGAATGCTTTCAATTAATCGACCTCCCGCTTCAGGCTCCAACACGCTTCAACTGAGCCAATCTGCAGTGCAGGTTAATGCTGTTGCTGTATCTTAATAATCGAATATTATTCCTCCCCGCCTTCCTCCCCGCCTTTAACCAGGAGCACTTTCAGCTTTGGCATTTCATGCGCCTCTGTGCCGTCATAGAAAAACCAAGTGCGCACCTGCAAACCAGTCAATCCATTTCGATACCGTGGTTGTGAGATCAATTCTCATGTAGCAGCTTTTACAACATGGACCAGAGATTATTGGGATATCAGGCTCAGGAAAAGGACACATGGAAGCACTGAGGAAAAGAACATTTATTCGAAAATACCTTTATCTGTGGACTTCTACATCATTTATTTCACTTGTTCATTTAGCTCTATCTTGTCTAATGTGTGCATTTCTACAATTCGCCTAATAGCACGGATATGATAGCACTGGAAATGATGCAGGAGAGATTTACCAGGATATTGTCTGGGTCGAAGAGTTTAATTTATGAAGAGAAATTGGATAAACTGGAGGCGTTTTTCTTAGAGCAGAAAACATTGAGAGGAAACATGATTGAGGTGTACACAACAATAAGGAATATGGATGGCATAAACTGAAATAACCATTTCGCTTTGATGGTGAGTTCGATTCACGGGGGGAGGGGTAGGGTGGCATAGATTTAAGAATAGAAGAGGAAAGTTTTGAGTGAATGTGCAGACAAATGTTTTGAAACAGCGGTTGTTTTAAATTGGGAATCAGTGCATGCAAAGTTTGGAGAGGCAGAAATCCTCACAACTTTCAGAAGTATTCAGATGTGAATTTGTGATGCCAAGTCATACAAGGCTACAGGCCAAGTAATTTTAAAAAAGAGTTCGGATAGTTAAGCAAATGTTAATTTCCAGTATTCACAAATAGACTTCTTTTTACATACAATTCCTGGGTAGTACCACCGCCTGTCACTGCACGAGATCGGATTGAATTCGCTTCCAGGATGGGCGCTGGCATATTGGGAAAGCACAGTGGGTAGAACTGCGCCTTTCAGCGCCAGAAAGCCTCCTTCAATTTCAGACTTGTGTGACTGACTGTGTGGAATTTGCACACTCCTGTTCTCTCTCTTCCGTGTGAGTTTCCTCTGGCTGCTCCGATTCCTTCCCACAATGCAAAGGTGTGCAATTTAGGTAAATGGCAAACAAAGTCTGAATGGACTGTAAATGCTCTAAATAAGAGACAAAAGTCAGAATTGCAGCTCGGGGGAAAACAGAATGACCATTTCGGGTCAACAGACCCTTCCTCCCCTTTAAATTGCAATGTTAACTCTGATTTCTCTCCACTGATGCGGCGTGGCTCGCTGAACTTTTGGAGTAATTTCTATTTTTGTAGGTTGGTCATAAATGCGGGTTTAGAAAGGTAGAGTGGTGGAGTTGAATCTCTTCCACGGCACAGTTCAGACTCATCTGGCCAAATGGTTTCTGTCTGCACTGTTTCCAATTCCATTAACTCTTAATCTATACGTTTTTGTCCTTTTTTTAGTCGTTGGTTTTCACATCTCTCCTGTCATGTGAATTGCAGAGCAGGACAATCGACGTTTCGGGCATAAGCCTCCATCAAACCGTTCCCACCTGAGGCATGGAAGGTGAACGCCTCATATTCCACCTTTGGACCCTGCAACCACACGGGATAAACATGGATTTGAACGGCTTCCTCATTTCCACTCCCCTCATATTATTCAACTCAGCACCACCCTCCGGACCCATTCATCTCTCCCCTTCTGACTTATCACATTCTCTCCGCCTCCATCCACCACTCGATTTCCCAGATACCTTGCACACAAACCCAAACCCCTCCCATTTATCTCTCAGTCCCCACCCATAAGACTCATTCCTGATGAAAGACTTATGCCAGAAACATCGATTCTCCCGCTCTTCAGATGCTGCCTGACCTGCTGTACTTTTCCAGCATGACAGTATCGCCATGGCGAAGATAGAAGAGCTCATCGCAGGCTCTTTAACTCAGACCAGAGAAGGCTGAGTGAGGAAGTGATTAAGGTGCACATTAAGGGGATCGGTATGTGTGGTAGCAATAAACTTCTTCTGGGAAGAGCTAACAACCAGGAATCTCCATTAAACACAAGGGAGAGGATGTTCAGACGAGATATAGGAAGAACGCTTTCACTCTGAGAGT
>NW_025208859.1:7019-15408 GCF_004010195.1 Chiloscyllium plagiosum | reverse complement strand
ACTGTTCATTCGATGAGGGTTGATCCCCTGGCAAGATGGTAATGGTAGAGAGGGGGATATGCTGTCCCATAAGTTTGGAGATTATGCTGGCATATAATTCTGCTACTGTTGATGGCTAACAGTCCCTCATGAATACCAAAGTCATGAGTTACTAGATCTGTTTGTTAGATCCACTTAGTGATGCAATAGTGCCACACAACAGGAAGGGAGGACACAATGTGAAGATGATACGTGGTAACCAGCAGGAGGTTTCCTTGGCAATGTTTGACCTGAAGCCTTGAGATGTCATTAGGCCTGGAGTCAATGTCATGGACACCGAGAGTAGCTCCCTCATGACTGTACACCATAATGTGGGCACCACTGATGGGCCTGTCATAGAGTCATAGAGATGTACAGCATGGAAACAGACCCTTCGGTCCAACCTGTCCATGCCGACCAGATATCCCAACCCAATCTAGTCCCACCTTCCAGCACCCGGCCCATATCCTTCCAAACCCTTCCTATTCATATACCCATCCAAATGCCTCTTAAATGTTGTAATTGTACCACCTCCACCACATCCTCTGGCAGCTCATTCCATACACGACCCTCTTTCCCTCATAGCCCTACACATGGATGAAAAAAGCCACCATTTCGAATGGGACAACACATCCATCCTGGGACATGCTCAGCAAAGGCATGCCAGAGAATTCCTAGAGGCCTGGTACTCCAATCACAACGCCATAAACAAACACATAGGTCTAGATACCATCTATCAACCCCTCAGAAAACGAACAGGAAATGACATCACCACAAACCCCAGGAACCTCATCCAGGAGAAAGATATAAATAGAAAGCAGGAGACAACAGCTTTGCTTCGCTTCACTTGGAGGTCGCCACTGATGATGTTACCTAGCCAGGTATTCCTTTAAACAGTGTGCAATTAGGTTACTCCTTAAACTGTAGTATTTACAGAACATGATTAGATTGTCAAGACAGAAAGATACCCCACACCCCAACATCTAATTTCTCAAATCTCAGCAGAACAAGGTAACCCTTTAACATCTCTACACAACTGAGTAGTTTGTGAGACCATTTCAAAGGGACTTTAGGAGCCAACCATGTGTGTATCGAGTGACATGCATGCATGAGGATGGCAAATTTCCATTCAACAATCCACAATAGTCATCTTTAGACTTCTAATTCCAGATTTTTGTTGAATTCAACTTCTACCATCTGTCTTGGTTGGATTTGAACCTGTGTCCTCAAAACATAATCTTGGTCTCCAGATTCCTAACACTAACGTTACTATGACGATACCAATGTCCTGCTGTCTAAATGGTGAGAGACTGCAGAGCTCTCAGATGTGGACAGATCTCCAGATCTTTGTGAATAAATCACAAGTGATTGGTATGCAGGTACAGCAAGTAAATAGGAAAGCTGTTAATATCTACACTCAATCATTTACTGGGAAGTGAACTGAATCCAAAAGTAGGAATGCTATACTTCAGTTTTAGGGGACATTGGTGAAACCACATCTGGGAGTACTTTATAATTCCTTATTGAAGGAAGAGTGTAAATATATAGGAGGAGGTTCAGAGAAGGTTTACAAGAACAATACCTGGAATGAGCAGATTGCCTTTTCAGAAACGGTTGGACAGGCTAGCCTTGTATTTGCTGGAGTTTAAAAGATTACGGTAATTTAATTGAAACTTATAAAATCCCGAGGGGTCATGACATTATGCATGTGGAAACAATGGCTGCTCTTGTTGGAGAATCTAGAGTGAAAAGTGACTATTTCTAATAAACGCTTGCCCATTTAAAGTAGCGATAAGGAGCTATGTTTTCTCACTACAATGTGGTTTGGTTTCCCAAATTAATGTAGCTGGAGTCCAGGGAACTCTCTGCAAGATCACTATATTTATAGCTTGATCTACCCATAGATTCTCTTCACGCTGTATTTAAGATTGCGCTCCTGTCCATGTTTTGTTTTTAAATTTGTTCCCAGGATATGGGCATCACTGGCTAAGCCAGCATTCATTGCCCATCTCTATTTGCCCAAAAGGGCATCTGAGAGTCATCCCCATTCCTGTGGGTCTGGAGTCTCATGGAGGCCAGGCCAGATGAAGATAGGAGATTTCCTTCCTGAAAGGACATCAGTGAACCAGGTGGGTTTTTATGACAAGTGACAATGGTTTCATGGTCATCAGTGAATCCTTTGTTACAGACATTCGGTTTTATTGAATTTGGGTCTCCAGAACATCAGCTGAGGTTCGGCATTAATAGTCTAGCAATAATACCACAAGGCTGTCATCCTGACATTATTACAATAGCATTACACACACTCCTGATGTTAATCTCATTGCTGCTCACTGTATTAGCTGAAGTCTAAGTGTTGGCCAACACATGGAGGAGCTGAATTTCTTCACTGCTTTGTAATAATACATGGGAGCCTTTACAATCAGATGAGGGGTCTGATGGTACCCTGGTCCCATCTGCACTTTGACAGTTCAGTACTGCACTGCAGGGTCAGCCTAGTCTTGATGTTCCTAACTCGGGAGTAGGATTGAATACACAACCTTCTAACTCAGAGCTTGGAATGTTATACTGAGAAACCCCGAGAACACTTGGCTCTGGTTGACCTCTAAACAGATATGACTGTAGAAAGGACCTGGAATCTTCCTGTGCTGTAGAGAACAAGTGACATCACCAGTGACCTTTTAAACCAGTGCTCGACTCTTGTTTTAGGTCACAAATTGTTAACCAGCAGGGAGAAGATTTTATTGAAGGATAAATCGTCTTGGTTGTTGTTGGAAACTAAATTATAAATTGGCTAAAAAGAGATTGAGAAGCAGGAACTCTCTTCTGATTCTCTCCCCTAAGGCGTGGCAGTCAACATGAATTGAGAAAGATTTGCCGGAAACTTGAATTAATAGGTTCAATATTCAAGGGAAATCAATAATTTCACAATGATTTTAAATCAGCTGCTAAATTTCTTATGATCATGTAATGTAAAGCTGTCTTGAATGCACTTTTAATTTAAACTAATTATGACATGCCCAAGGTTAGAGGTCACATGTACCAGACTGTGACCCTTTGATTAAAAATGAATTCAGTTCAATAGAGAACAAGGTCTGGTCAATTTGATTAGATTAGATTAGATTTCTTACAGTGTGGAAACAGGCCCTTCGGCCCAATAAGTCCACACCGCCCGCCGAAGTGCAACCCACCCATACCCCTACATTTACCCCTTATCTAACACTACGGGCAATTTAGCATGGCCAATTCACCTGACCTGCACATCTTTGGACAGTGGGAGGAAACCGGAGCACCCGGAGGAAACCCACGCAGACACGGGGAGGACGTGCAAACTCCACACAGTCAGTCATCTGAGTCGGGAATTGAACCCGGGTCTCTGGTGCTGTGAGGCATCAGTGCTAACCACTGTGCCACCGTGCCGCCCGAATTTGCTGTGAATAAAATGACCTTCAGCCAGACTCTCAGACTGTATTGCAGTATAGTGCCAAGGTGCCCGTTCCCAGATGGAAACTTAGGAACTGTTCCTGCTCCAAGTCTCTCACTCCCACTACATTGATTGAAATCCCAACCTCAACAGCCCTCTGCCATAAATAACTACCTTCTGAGACAAGAAATTCATGCCCATCTCAGTTTTAAATCTGTGACCCCGAATTCTGAGATTATGCCCTCAGGTCCTATACTCTTCCACAAATGGAGAAAGGCTTTTCACATCTACCCTGCCAAGTCCTGTCAGAGTCTTGTCTGCTTCAATAAAGTCTCATTTTTCCATATTCAGACAAGTACATAGTCAACGTCTCCACAGAAGACAGTCCCTCCAGAAAGGTACCAGCCCAGTGAACCTTCTCGGGATCATCTCCAATGTTGTAATATCTTCCCTTAACTAAGGTGAGTGTTCATAGTTTTCCAGCTGTGGTCTGATTAGTGCCCTGAAAACATTAGCAAAACCTTCCTACTGTGTTACTCCATTGCCTTTGAAATAAAGGCCAACATTCCATTGCCTTTTCTATTACCTGCTGAACTTGGAATTGCAGGATTTTGTGATTCATGGACAAGGACTTGCCAATGTGTTGTAGCTTTCTGCAGTCATTCTCCATTCAAACACATGCCAGCTTCTCTTTTTTTTCCTGCCAAAGTGCATAACCTCCCATTTCCCTTTCAGTCCAAAGTAACAGATAATACTCGAGTGCAGCATTGAGAGGGGGACTGGCTTTCAGGTGAAACAATAAACCAAAGGCTCAACTCAGTTCTCAGCTCAATAGGAGATTTTACAATCATATATCAAAGGAGGAGCAGGGCAGATCTCCCTGGTCAATAGTTATTTCCTGAACATCAATGAAACAGATGATCAAATCTTTATCTCATTGCTCCTTGTGTTACAACAATCAGCAGCCATACTTCCTGGATTATAAAGGGATGAAACTTTAAAATGAATTATGTTTGGTTAAAACGCACTAGCATTTTCCAAGCTCATCAAAGGCACAAGTTGTTTTTTTTCAAAGTTCTGTGAAGTTTTACAGAACGTCAATGCTTGTCCACAGAGACGAAGGCCAGTTGACTTCCCATCTTACCTGTGATCACTGCCTCTGTACTGACTGGGACGAGGCTGACAGTGTGGACAGTGCTGGGGCTCCCAATGCTGTAGTAGCTCAGACTGCAGCCCCTCAGAGCACTCACACTCCCAAGAGGGGCCCAGGAGATCACAGCACTGGTGGTGGAGATGGAGGTCAAACTCAGAGATTCTGGAATCATTTCCAAAAAGAGAAAAAAAATTATTCACAACATGGAAAATATTAAGTATAATCATAGCGGAAAAGGCAATTTGTGCTTATGGTGGAAAAGAAATTGTTGTTTCTAAGATTACACTTTAATGAAAATGAAAATGAAAATGAAAACTCCCTTTCATTCATCCCTTTCTATCGGGTTTGAGCTCACTGCTAATCAAAGATCACTTCATATAGTCATAGAGCATGGAAACTGACCCTTCGATCCAAACCAGTCCATGCCAATCATGATCCCAAACTAAACTAGTTCCACCTGTCTGGGCTTAGCCTATATCTGTCCAAACGTGTCTTATTCATGTAGTTATCTAAATGTGCTTTAAAAGAACCAAAAATGAATTAAAATAAAAATCTTAGAGTACTGAAAGATAATAACTGTAAGAAATTGAGAAGCAAAACTGGGATAAACCCAAATCTCAGGAGATGCTGCAAGATCCATGCTACTCTCAGTTCACCATTAACCTTACATATTATTATTCAGATACTGAATTTACAAAGATAAAATTCACCCTTACAGGTCCAGTCTGACCTCCCATTCTGCAAGATCCATGCTCCTCTCAGTTCACCATTAACCTTACATTGTAAATTCAATATCTGAATAATAAGATAAAATTCACCCTTACAGGTCCAGTCTGACCTCCCATTCTAAAGGTGATCTGTGAATCAACAGGGTTCACTAAAGAATGGTTTGGAGATGCTGGTGTTGGAAGGGATGTACAAAGTTAAAATTCACACAACACCAGGTTATAGTCCAACAGGTTTATTTGGAAGCCTAGCTTTAAGAGCGCTGCTCCTTCATCGGGTGGTTCAACCAGCTAATGAAGGAGCAGCCCTCTGAAAGCGAGTGCTTCCAAATAAAACCTGGTACACCCTTACAAATCCAGTCTGACCCTCCCATTCCAAAGTGATCTCTGAATCAAAAGGTTCACTAAAGAATGGTTTGGAGATGTTGGTGTTGGACTGGGGTGTACCACGTTAAAAATCACACAACACCAGATTATAGTCCAACAGGCTTATTTGGGAGCACGAGCTTTCAGAGCGCTGCTCCATCATCAGGTGGTTCAACCACCTTACAATACAGCGACTGTTAACCCATCTGTTGCTGACAAGGGTTACAGACCCACAGTTTTGACAGTCTGACTCCAGCACAGTCAGAAAATAAATCAGAGGATGAGGAACATTGCGTGAAGAGCTGCCTTCAGCTCATCCCACTGACAGCTGGATCCTCTTCAGCCTGACCAGTGTAGCTGGGTTCAGAGCTTGCCTGGGGCTGTTCAGCAGCTCAGTCACCATTCACTGGAAAATAAGCTGCAGCACATTGCCCACTGCACCTCTCCCCTTCCTGAAGGTCACAGGTGAAAACTGGCTCTGCCTTGCTATGGTTCAGTCAAAGCTGCAGCTGGGCTGAACATTGATAAAATCCAGTCTTCAAAGCTCCCGCTGATGCATAACTCACAAACATCTCTTTGTGCAGCTACATTGAGTTCACCGTTGAACAGCCTAATGCTAATTTCGAGCTGATCGTCCCTTGTTCGAGATCATCCCTCATCTCTGAGCCTCAAGGGAACATCTTTCCCTGGATCCAGTTTCCTCTGCTCAAACCAACTTTATGCAATCTCTGCTCATAATTCACTCCTCTGAAGCCTGGGATCATTCAGGTGAATGTGTTTTTCAAAGGCTATTTAAACTTCCAAAGATGTATTGCCAAAACTGAACAGTGTACACTGGACATACTCTGATTGCAGTTTTAGATAAATATAATATCCCTTCTTTCCTTTTGTTTTCCCTTCATCTTTGAAATGAAGGTTACTATTTATATTTGATATTCTTGAGGCTGTAATTTCTGTACCCGGATAACCCAACTCTCTGTACCCCTCCTCAGTTCCTAGTTTTGCACCAATAACGTTTGTTAACTAACGAAGTGTAACTCCCTTTATGATATGACTCGTTATCAGTGGTTGTGCCCCACCAAGCCATTTATTGCCTTGAGAAAGGTTTGTTTCCCTGTCCTGTAATGGAAAACATTCAGAGCTCAACTTGACACCCTTCCATTCTGCAACCTACAAATGCCTCTTAACCCAAAGCGTAAGAGAAGCTGTCAGTCAAGTCAGCAGGAGGGAGGTGTCTGATTTGTCTTCACGTTTTCTTGATGCTTTCCTCAGTCTGTAGTTTACCAACAGATTGTCCCAATTCTGAAGTTACGAGTGGTAAGTGTACATCCCAGGTTACAGGGCTTCTTGGGAATGCAGCTTCCTGGGATCTTCTAACTCACAAATCATGTTCCACATAGTTCTCCTTCTTAATTATCCTGGATCGGCTCTGTTTCTAAGATCATTTCCCCAAACCTCGTGCTGAGGATTAGAATTGGTATAAAAAACACTGCTTTATCGAAGAGGGATCCTGCATCACTATGACCTTGTGTGGCAATAATGAGAATTGTTTTCTCTTAATCATTTGCAAAGGTCATCAGTTTCATTTCCTGTCATCTCGTTCCGCAATCAACAATCCAAGCCTCAATATCCCCAAATGAAGTACGGAGGGGCCTTCACGTCAAAGATTTGCGGGACGTTTTCTTCAGTTCCAGAATTCACGTCTCAGCTAATGGTTGAAACAGCATAGACAAGACATCCTTGTGCTTGGTCTCTGATGTTGCTCTTATAAAGCAAACAGAGGACCGCTTTGCACTTGCCTCAATTAACCAGTAGCCCTGAAGACAACTGTCACTGATCTAAATTGTACCATCCCTCACCATTCGGCTTTGAATCAAGTCGTTTCCAAATACTGGCTTAAATTATGACGACTTGTTCGAGAACACACGACTGGTCTTTGTGGAACAAGGAACAAAAGAAGAGAATTGAAAATGCTCACCAGAGTAGGTCCTGAAGGTAAAAGGCTGAGTGGTCACCAGGCCATCAGAGGAGGTGTTTACCTGGATCACAGTGGTACACAGTGATAGGGAGCCCAGACCTGGAATTTCAGTCACATTAGTCACCATGACTACATTCAAAATGTCCAAAAAATAACTTCCATTAATACCCCTCTGAGTTTCTCATGTACCTCATTATTAAATGTGTTGCAGTGAAGAATGAATCTACATAGACTTGGAATGTTCAATGTTCCACTCTTTCTCTCTGCTCTCCTGGCCAGATTACACCTTCTCAAATCTGAGTCGATCATAAATTCTACTGTCCACATTGAAACACTCAGCAAATCCCATTCACACATCATCCCTGTGCTGACTGATCAATCAAAATCCCTATCCAGAAACAATTCTGTTTTAAAATGCCTGACCATGTTTTTCAATCTCTCCTTGGCCTTGCCCCTTCTGTATCTCAATCCCTTCCTCCAGCCCACAACTCTCTGAGATGTCTCTGCTCCTCTGAATCTGGTCAATTGAGCACTCTCAATATTAATTGCCCAATCAGTGGGAACAAAGTGCCTTCAGCTGTGCAGAGCTCAGCACGGAACACGATCCCTGAAACCGTCGAAGTGAGATTGAACTACCTACCGGTAAAAACCAAACTGGTGGTGTTTCCAGGTTGGTGAGTTTGTAGCTGGATGATCCCGTTGGTGTGGTTTGTGCAGTTTGTGTT
>NW_025208859.1:0-5191 GCF_004010195.1 Chiloscyllium plagiosum | reverse complement strand
GGGAATGCAGTGTTGATGTTCCAGAAATATCACACTGCCTACATTTCCAACAAAGAGAGGGGGAGAACTTCCCAAACACTTTCACTGCATTCCCTCACTGAATCATTGATTGTCCGGCACAGGAGGGAACAACTCGGTCCATTACATCATTTGTTTGTCTAATCTCGAGGTTTTCTGGGTCTGTCCCTCAAGTGTTCACTCAACATTCAGGGGACAATATTTGACTGATAATTATGTGCAATGTTCTTGATATGGCATGCAAATATGATGGAGAAATTGGAACTAAATTATAAAATAAGACAACACAAAGCCCCAATTCTTTGCTAAGAGTTGGACAGGGATCAATGACATGAGAGAAGAATTAAACAAAACTCACCCATTTCATAGTAAATTTTGAATCTTGTGTTCGGCACATTGGGGCCAGAGTGGAAATGGACCCAGGAGTCTGTGCAATCAGAGAGGTGAAAGGTCGTGATGTTCAAGTTTTTCTGGGTCAGTGTGAACTGTTTCTGTCGATCGGGATCTGTTCCACATCCAAAGGAGATGTAATCCTCCAGGGACACCACAGAGAGTGACTCCACCCGGAATCGGATTCCTGTGTGGAACAACAATACAGAGACTCTTTAGATTAGATTCCCTATTGTGTGGAAACAGGCCCTTCGGCCCAACCAGTCCACACCGACCCTCCAAAGAGTAACCCAGCCAGACCCATTTCTCCTTTGATTAATGTACCTAACATTGTGGGCAATTTAGCATGGCCAATTTAATGTACCTAACATTGTGGGCAATTTAGCATGGCCAATTCACCTAACCTGCACATTTTTGGACTTTGGGAGGAAACTAGAGCACCCGGAAGAAACTCACGCAGACACATGGAGAATGTGCAAACTCCACACAGACTGCTGGAATCGAACCTGGGACCCTGATGCTGTGAGGCAGCAGTGCTAACCACTGAGCCACCGTGCCACCCTTGAGCCACCGTTAGTGGAGCCACATTTCTGTGCAGAGACCGTGGTGTCCACCTCTTCACAGTTGGGCAAGAACATTGTGCACACTCGTGATCCCCTCCCACTGCTGCAAACATATTTGGTTCAGTATTAGCTATTATACCTCCCAGTCAGAAGGCAGTGGATTCCCATTCCATTCAGGAACAACCAATAATCTAGAGTGCAGGGTGGTGAAGGTGATAACGGGGGAGGTTTGAGCTTTGCAAAATTACCTCATCATGTGTAATTAATCACAGTGATTGCAAAGTGATGATCAAAGCTCTGTCTCTAGTGGATCTATCTGCCCCAAACTGACAGGAACTGCAGCCATGTTCCCATCATGTGAATACTCTCACATTGGCTGAGATAACACCAAGAGCCCAGCAACCTAGAGTGAAGGTGAGGACTATGGCGAACCTCAACATTGCCTCAGGTTTCACTGACACTGGGCAGTGTCACTCCCGAGATATGGTGTCAGCGTGAGGCACGTAGAATGAGAGGTTGTATTTTTGGGCTAAAAGCTAACTGTCTGAGAACAGAGATGAAGAGGAAATACTTCTCCTGGAGGGTTGGGAATCTGTGGGATTCACTACCCCAGAGTGCAGTGGGTGCTGGGATACAGAATAAATTTAAGACAGAGATAGATAGATTCTTATTAGACTTTTGTTAGTAAGCGACTAAAGGATTATGGAGAGTGGACAGCAAAGTAGACTTGAGACGAGATGTGATGAGCCATGGTTGTATATTCAATGGAAGAGCAAGCTCAAGGGGCCTACTCCGAGTTCCTATATTCTTATGCCTATTCAAAGCAAGGAAAAACAGGGAATGGATAGAGCAGTTTCTGAAGAAGAGGAGAATTGTGGGTTGCTACTGCGATTAATCATTCACATCTCAGATAGGGCACTGAGGGACTGCAGTACGATGTTAAATGTTCAGAGGTCCCAGAGTAGCATTCATGTAGGACTGACAACCTCAGGCTGGAGAGAGAACCAGCTCACACAGTCACTCCCGAGGGTCTACTCTTTGATCAGTGAATGGTGCAGCAGCTCAATGTATCTTCTCTCACCTTTTGGAATGGAGTTGCCATTTACCTGTGTACTGTCGAGTGGCGTTAGACAACTGGGCCATGTTGAAGAACCAGTACATGTCTGCGCTGTTCTGGTACAGACTCGGGAAGTTATTGGACGTGATAAAGCCTGATACACAGGGGCAGGGATGCCCTGATACAGCCGGCTGGTTCGCTGTTCCCGGGATAATTTCTGGTGGGCAAAAACATCCTAGAAACAGAGAAGGAAAACATGAAGTAGCTTAGACAAGTTTGGCTCTTTGTTAATGTCATAGTTGTTCTCTCTGATATTTTACAATCCAGTAATTCAGTGACTCCCCAGCAGCTGCATAACAAACACACACAAGAAATCGAAATGTAGACTGCAGTACACCTGGTTTAATCCATAAAACCAACACTTTTCAAACCTCGCAGTTCCCTAAACATGATGTGTGGGTGATGCAGGAAACCCTCCTGTCATTTTGCTCAGGAATGTTTACAGCTGCTTTGTGTGACAGGAAAATTTCTAAATCTTTTACTCCAGATGGCCAGCTTTATGTCAATATTTTGTGCCCCTCTTCAGGATTCTGTTCTGGAGGGACATTGTGCTGTATGCATGTACAGCCAGGCTGACATTGTGTGTTTGCTTGGGTTTGTCTTTTCAGTCAGATACTGAGCATGATGTTCAATGCTCTGTGGAGGGTGCTGTCAAAGGCATTTCACCCAGGAAATGATACTCTCTACGGTGAACATATGGGATGCTCTGAAAAACAAGTTTCTTTTTATACGAGTCACAAAGAGGGAACTTGGAAATACAAATACATGGTCCTTATTGGTCCAAGATCAAGCCAAACACACATTAAGTCAGAGAGAGCAATGCAGAGAAGGAAACAAAATGTTTCCATTGTTACTGATGCAGTCTCAAAACGTTTGTTCCACTTTCTGATTTGCTTAAAATTCATGCATGTGTGAGAGTGAGAGAGTGAGAAAATCTCCAAATGTTGAACATTTCTCTGTTGAATGCGTTTATGGAGGCCACAAAATGCTTCACAGAAAAGGCATCATCTTTGTTCATTATTTAAATCCCCCACTGGATGGGGTGTGAATGGCAGGGAACACATTTATTGTCCATCCCTCACTGCCCAGAGGACAGTTAAGAGCCAACCACATTGATGTGGGTCTGGAGTCACATATCATCAAGACGAGGGAAAGGATGGCAGTTTCCTTCCCTCAGGGACATTAATGGACCAGATTGTTTTTTTCCTGACATTTCTTGCTTTCATTCTTGGGATGTGGGCACCACTCAGCAAGGCTAACACTTATTGTGCATCTTGAGCTGTTCTGAAAAGATTGTGGTGGTCAATTTTCTTGATAACGGTTTCAATACCGCAAGGTAGATAGTTAGGCCATTTCAGAGTCAACATCACTGATGTAGGACTGGAGTCACATATGGATGTGTTGAACTAAGGAATATCTGTTGATTCTCTACAGGACAGGACTGAACTGGTTGAGATTTTAACCAACTGGTTTTTGTTTAATTCCCCGCTTCCCAGTGTGGAGTTTGCACGTTCTCCCCGTGTCTGCGTGGGTTTCCTCCGGGTGCTCCGGTTTCCTCCCACAGTCCAAAGATGTGCAGGTCAGGTGAATTGGCCATGCTAAATTGCCCGTAGTGTTGGGTAAGGGGTAAATGTAGGGGTATGGGTGGGTTACGCTTCGGCGGGTCGGTGTGGACTTGTTGGGCCGAAGGGCCTGTTTCCACACTGTAAAGTAATCTAATCTAATCTTCTTCAGGTAACTATAAAGAGAATAAAAATCCTCAAATGGCTCTGGTAGGAATGAACACTCATTCTGTGATTTACTTGTGAACATCTTGCCCATGGCTCCTCCTGAGTTCGGAGACTAACTTGCTCATTTTCATTAGTCTGCCACTCAGTGACTATTGATCTCTGTCTTTCCAACAGAGCTATCAGCATCACCTGACTGGACAGCAGTAAAGGAGATCTAATGGAGTGAATGATCACACAGAATCGACAGGATTCCCTTTCCTGCCAGGCTGTAAAGGTAGATCTCTAGCCCAGTGAACCCTCATGTTGTGTGGTCAGTCCATCAGTGAGAGAGGAAGCTGGGACTGTATCCTGCTGCTTACCTTCACAATGTGTCCCATTCCCTCTGTAATAGGGGTTGCACTCACAGCTGTAGGAGCCTTCCGAGTTCAGGCACTCTGCGTTTGGGTCACACTGATTCATTGCTGGATCCGCACACTCATTAATATCTGCAAGCAACATTAAAAAATAAACACCAGTGAATCGGAGTCGGTGTGAGTGAAGAGGTGTGAGCAAAGAGGTGTGAGCACCTACAGTCTATGGTTGTCAGCTCATACAACGACATGGCTTTGCCGGGCTATAATTGAACACATTATGCAGCAACAACAAGATTCGTTCTTGCTCCTGAGCCACGGCTTTTTGTAGAATCTACAATAAAAACCAGAACACACAACAAACATTGGCCTCTCCGTTACATCGATTAACTCCATCCACATATCCTTTTGTTCCTTGCTAAAAATCACGCAACACGAGGTTATCGTCCAACAGGTGCATTTGGAAGCACTAGCCTTTGGAGCGTCGCTCCTTCATCAGGTGGTTGTGGAGTATAAGATTGTAAGACACAGAATTTATAGCAAATGTTTACAGTGTGATGCAACTCAAATGATATATGGAAAAAGGCCTGGATGATTTGTTAAGTCTCTCAAATTTTAGAATGACCATGTTGGTTTCAGTCCTTTCATGTGTAAATCCCAGGACTCTTTTTAAAGTTACATTCACAAGTGAACTTTAACAATAGGTGCCATGTCAGCTCAGAGAATGTGCTGAAGGTGTGAGGTTAAAGTCTGTCTGTGCCTCAATGTTCAGACTGATTCTATTTCTAAAAAAAGGGGATTTGCAGAATCTTACATGGATTCATGCAGTTTTTGAGCAAAATAAAATGTAATTCTGCAAGTACAAATTCACCCAACAAATTTATGTGTGTGTGTGTATATATGCATGAATGTGTGTCAGTGTAACGTGGTATAAATCTGTGAGATGGTGCATGTGTGGGTGTGTGTAAGTGTGAACATATGAGAGAGAGAGAGATTGTGTGTGAGAGAGGGTCAGTGTGTGTG
>NW_025208858.1:11661-15402 GCF_004010195.1 Chiloscyllium plagiosum | reverse complement strand
CCAACCCTGGGCAGCTCCAGCGTGTGCCACAATACAGAGTGAACTCTCCCCTACAGTGTGGCTCACCCCGTTCTGTCCCTCATCTGACAGTGTTTGATTGGACAAGACGACATCAGATATTCCTGCAGGTGGACGTTCAGCCCATTGCTCTTGCACCGGTTTTTCCCTCGTGCCAATCTCGAATGTGTCAGTTGAAGCTGCTTTCCCCACATTTGCAGGCAGTATATTCCAGCCCCTAACACCTCACTTTGTCTCACATCACCCTTGCTTCATTTGAACATCACTCTAAATTTATTCCCTCTTGTTGTTCCTTTTACAAGTGGGAATGGCTTCTCCCGATCTACTGTGTCCAACCCTCTCATGGTTTTGAAAACCTCTGTCAGATCTCCTCTCAGCCTTCTTCCCTCCCAGAGAGAAGTCCCAACCTCTTCAATCTCTCCCCATCACTGAAATGTCTCAATCCTGGAACGATCCTTGTAAATCACTTCTGGAATGTCCAGAGCAAATTCACATCTTTCCGACAATGTTGGACCCATCCTACTGCTGTACACATACTCCAGCTGAGCTCCAACAATTCCTTACACTTTGTGCCCCTATTAATGAAGCCAAGGACACTGTGTGCTTTACTAACTGCTCTCTCCCCCTGCCCTATTGCCTTCAATAGTTTGTGACATATACCCCAAGCTCCCTTTAGTCCTGCACCTTGTTTAGAACTGTACCCCGTATTTGATATTGTCTTTCAGGATTATTCTGGCCAAAATCCCTCACCTCACACTTCTCTCCATTGAAGCTCATGGGACACCTATCCACCAGCCCTTCAGCCCATCAAGTCTGTGCCAGTCAAAAACAATCACTGCCACTATTTGAACCCATTTCCCAGTATTTGGCCCATCGCCTTGTATGTATTGGCCCTGTACACGTGCATCTGAAAACATGATGCAGGTTTCTCTCTCCACCAACGTGCAGTGAGTTCCAGACTCCCACCGTACTCTGGAGGGGGGAAGGTTTCCCTCACAATGCCTCTGAACGTCTTGTCCCTAAACATAAATTTCTGCCCTGATCATTGATTTCCCCCATCAAGGGAAGAAGTTTCTCCCTGTCTACCTGTCCTGTGTCTCCCATCATTTTCTTCATCTCAATCATGTCCCCTCTCAACCCCCTTCTGCTCCAAAGAAAATAACCCAGTCTGTCCAATCTCTCTTCATCACTGAAACACTCCAGGCAGGCAGCATCCTGATAACTCTTCTCTGCACCCTCTCCAATGCTATCACATCCCTCCTATAATGTGGATTCCAGAACTGCACACAGTACTCTCGCTGTGCTCTAACCAATGATTAAACAGTTCCAGCATCACCCTCTGGTGTTAAACTCCATGCCTCAGCTAATAACAGCAACACTTCTATATGCCTTTGTAACTACTTTACGCGGAGCGTTTCAGAGAACACCTCTGAGACACCTGGACCAACCAACCCAACCACCCTGTGGCTCAACACTTCAACTATCTGTGATGATGCCACTATAGTCTCCTCCT
Organism: Chiloscyllium plagiosum; assembly: GCF_004010195.1. Lineage (NCBI taxonomy): Eukaryota > Metazoa > Chordata > Chondrichthyes > Orectolobiformes > Hemiscylliidae > Chiloscyllium > Chiloscyllium plagiosum. The sequence continues at coordinate 13,871 of NW_025208858.1, read as the reverse complement.
CCCCTCCCATACAGCAGACTCCCCCCCCCCTCTCTCCCACCCCCACAACGTCCCCTGCACAGTTACCTCCCCCCGGACCCCGATAGGACCCAGGTCGGATGGGGTGTAGCTGTTTGAAAAGGTGTGGTCTTTGGTGTGACATGGTGTTCTGGTCAGTGTGCCAGGGAGAGTTTAGTTGCTGCCTGGGGAGCAGGAACATGGGGCTCTGCAAGGCTGGGTTTTGCTGATGGAACCTCAGTTTGCTGCTGGTTTCTAACAGAGATCTGTGTCCCCCCCTCAGCACCTACAACCAGCTCTGGCTAAAAGCTCAAAACAGCCTGAATGATATTCTCCAGCTGGAGGCTGCCAGTTCGGCACTGGACATTACCAAAGACACTGCGGCCTATTCCCGGTTCCAGAACAACCTCTACATCAAATACATCCGGATATTCCGCAAACTGGAAATTATCCAGGATCAGATCGCTCATCCTCAGAAATGGAAGGTGGTGGACATTCTCCTGGAGGGAGTAATGGGTCGTATTCTCGAGGTACGCAGGGAGATGGTCGATAAAGGACTCTCCGAGTTTCACTTCATGGACGATGTGATCCAGGACCTGAAACTGACACCGGTGCGTAAGGGTAGCATGGGATCTTCCTGTGTCATTGTCAGCCTCTCACCTCAATGGACCAATCTATTTGTCTGGCTGTTTACCCCAGTTAGCCTGTACTCCAGGGTCTCTCTGTAAGTACATGGCTTATCTCTCTGGCTCTCTTCAGGTCTGTCTGTTTTCTTGTATTTGTTCATGGGATCTGGCTGTTGTTGGCTCAATCAGCATTGATTGCCTGTCCCCCGTTAGCTCAGACTCAGTTCACAGTAAAGCACATTGCTGTGTGTCTGGAGTCACATGTAGGCCAGACCAGGTAAGGACATTAGTGAACCAGAGGGATTTTTACCATGTTTGACACGGCTTATACAGTCAGCATTAGATTAGTCCAGAGACCACTCAGCATAGGAGCAGACTGGTCATTCAGCCCATTGAGGTCATGGCTGACCTGACCTTCCTGGCTGTTCCCCAATAACCCTTGATTCCCTCACGGATTAAAAATCTCACTCTCTCAGCCTTAATATCCAGCCTCTGAGGTAAAGATTCACTCCCCGGAGAGGAGGAATTCCTCCCCATCTTTGTCTTAAATGAGCGACTCCTTACTCAGAGGGGATGCCCTCTACCCCTGGATTCTCCCACACGAGGGAACAATCTCTCCACATCTCCCTCTGATTCTGGATTCTCCATATCTCCTCAGTCAAGTCCCCTAAGGATAAGCCATCTTCAATCATCTCCCCTCTCATTCGTCCAAACTCCAATGAGTTCAGGCCTGACCACTCAACCTCTCCTCATAAGGAAGTCCTTGGGCAGTACCTTATTAAACACTTAGGATTTTATTGTACCTTCCACAGCAGAATTCAAAGCCAGCTCCTTAAAACATTGGCATGGCATTTAGAATACTGGCTCTGGATGTGGGTTTGCTCGCTGAGCTGGAAGGTTCATTTCCAGACGTTTCGTCACCATACTAGGTAACATCTTCAGTGGGCCTCCAGATGAAGCACTGCTGAAAATTCCTGCTTTCTGTTTATATGTTTGGGTTTCCTTGGGTTAGCGATGTCATTTCCTGTGGTGAAGTCACTTCCTGTTCCTTTTCTCAGGGAGTGGTAGATGGGGTCTAACTTGATGTGTTTGTTGTTAGAGTTCCGGTTGGAATGCCATGCTTCTAGGAATTCTCGTGCGTGTCCCTGTTTGGCTTGTCCTCGGATGGATGTGTTGTCCCAGTCAAAGTGGTGTCCTTCCTCATCCGTATGTGAGGATAGTAGTAACAAAGATATTACTGGGTCAGTGACAATACAACTGCAGCACTGCCTCCTCACTACTGTGTGTGACTGTGTGACTGTGTGTGACTGTGTATCTGTGTGTGACTGTGTGTCTGTGTGTGACTATGTGTCTGTGTGTGACTGTGTGTGACTCTGTGTCTGTGTGTGTCTGTGTGTGACTGTGTGTGTCTGTGTGTGACTATGTGTCTGTGTGTGACTGTGTGTGACTCTGTGTCTGTGTGTGTCTGTGTGTGACTGTGTGTGTCTGTGTGTGACTATGTGTCTGTGTGTGACTGTGTGTGACTCTGTGTCTGTGTGTGTCTGTGTGTGACTGTGTGTGTCTGTGTGTGACTATGTGTCTGTGTGT
>NW_025208858.1:0-8737 GCF_004010195.1 Chiloscyllium plagiosum | reverse complement strand
TGTGTGTCTGTGTGTGTCTGTGTGTGTCTGTGTGTGACTGTGTGTGTGTCTGTGTGTGTGTCTGTGTGTGTGTATGTGTGTGTGTAGATGCATAAAAACCTGAGAAATAGGATCAGGAGGAGGCCGTTCAGCCCCTCAAGCCTGTTCTGCCATTCGAGAGGATCATGGCAGAGCCAACATTCCTCACGTCCACTCTCCTGCCCTTTGCCCATGACCCTTTCCCCATGACCCTTTGCCCATGACCCTTTGCCCATGACCCTTTGCCCATGACCCTTTGCCCATGACCCTTGATTCCTCGACTGATCAAAAATTTCTCTCAGCCTTAAATATCCACAAGGACTCTGTCCCCACAGCTCTCTGGGGCAAGGAGTTCCAGAGGGGGGAAATTCTACCCCATCTGGTGCCCCTTTATTCTGAGACTGTGCGCTCTGGTCCTAGACTCTCCCATGAGGGGAAACATCTCTCAGCACTGACTCTGTCAAGTCCCGTAAGAATCTGATATGTTTAAATAAGATCACCTCGTAGTGAGTAGAGTCCTACCCAGTTTAACCTTTGCTCATGAGACAATCCCTCCATCCCAGGGATCATCGCAGTGAACCTCCTCTGACCTGCCTCTAATAAACTGAGATTTTTTCTTCAGTAATGAGTCTAAAACTGCTCAGGGTTTTCCAATGGAGCTGATCAGAGAGACCCACCGAGATTGACCATGTTTCCAACCAGGGCTGGCACTCTCAAGAGCTGGAGATCCTTCTGCCTGTGAGCAACTCTTCTCTTCCCAGATCCACAAACTGCCTCTTTCTGTAACTGGAAATGTGTTGCTGGAAAAGCCCAGCAGGTCAGGCAGCATCCAGGGAACAGGAGAATCGACGTTTCGGGCATAAGCCCTTCTTCAGGAATGAGGAAAGTGTGTCCAGCAGGCTAAGATAAAAGGTAGCCTGCTGGACACACTTTCCTCATTCCTGAAGAAGGGCTTATGCCCGAAACGTCGATTCTCCTGTTCCCTGGATGCTGCCTGACCTGCTGCGCTTTTCCAGCAACACATTTCCAGCTCTGATCTCCAGCATCTGCAGACCTCACTTTCTCCTCTTTCTGTAACTAACAACGTCTGTGGCTCCTTATCAAAACTTTGTCAAACTCCAGACATTGAGAACCTGTATTTACTCAGCGAATTAATCATCAAATAACAGATTTCTCAAGCGTAGTTTCCTTGTTATGAAACCATGCTGGCTCTGTGTGTGATCACACAGGGATTTTCCAGTCGTCTAGTATCTGTCTTTATAAAGGGGCTGAGCACCATCCTGACCTTTAACTGCTTTCTGTCTCCCATTCATTCCAGAATAAAGGTGTTCATGGGAAATGTTATCTGATACAGGATCAAAAGTAGAGCAGCTCATTCATAAACACGTTGTCTGTGCCTTTGAATGTCCATCACATCCATCATTCTGAGTTCTATACAATTCCTGATCAAGTCAGGTGAATTGGCCATGCTAAATTGCCCGTATGTTAGGTGAAGGGGTAAATGTAGGGGAATGGGTCTGGGTGGATCGGTGTGGACTTATTGGGCTGAAGGGCCTGTTTCCACACTGTAAATAATCTAATCTAATCTAATGGAAACAGAAGAAACCAGGTGGTTTCAAACGAAATTTAAAATTGCTCAGAATTAACCACAGGGACGGGGCCACAAGAGGGCAGCAGAGCTCCATGTAAAAGCAGCAAATAGTAAAACACACAGAATTCATTCACACAACCTGCTCACACTCACTCTGCTCACACTCTGTACAACCTGCTCACACTCTGCACAACCTGTTCACACTCACTCTACTCACACTCTGCTCACTCTGCACAACCTGCTCACACTTGCTCTGCTCACACTCTGCACAACCTGCTCACACTCGCTCTGCTCACACTGCCTGCAACAGTAGTAGACTCACCAACTTTAAGGGCATTTAAATGGTCATTGGATAAACATATGGATGAGAATGGGATGGTGTAGGTTAGATGGGCTTCAGATTGGTTCCACAGGTCAGTGCAACATCGAGGGCCGAAGGGCCTGTGCTGTGCTGGAATGTTCTATCCTCTATGTCGAGAGTGTGGTGCTGGAAAAGCACAGCAGGTCAGGCAGCATCTGAGGAGCAGGAGGATCGACGTTTCGGGCAAAAGCCCTTCATCAGGATATAGATCTTATGCCTGAAACATCAACTCTCCTGCCCCCCAGATGCTGCCTGACCTGCTGTGCTTTTCCAGCACCACACTCTCAACTTTATTTCCAGCATCTGCAGTCCTCACTTTTCTCGATATTGTATTGCGTGTTGTTCTAGAATCCATTCAGGAAGGAATGTAATGTCACTGGCAAGAGGGCAGAGAAAATTTCCCAGGATGTTGCTCAGGGCTGGGAAGTTTCAGTTACAAAGTGAGATTGGACAGACTGTTTTGCTTGGAGCAGCAGACACTAAGGTGGACATGATTGAGATGTAGAAAACGATAAGGGGCATAAACAGGAAGAAACCTTTCCCTTTTGTGCAGGGACCAATGGCCAGGAGGCATAGGTTTAAGGTAAGGGACAGCATGTTCAGAGGGGATGATTAGATTAGATTACTTATAGGTGGAAACAGGCCCTTCAGCCCAAAAGGTCCACAACGACCCATCGAAGCGCAACCCACCCAGACCCATTCCCCTATATTTACCCCTTCACCCAACACTATGGACAATTTAGCATGACCAATTCACCTAACCTGCACATTTTTGGATTGTGGGAGGAAACCACAATCGGAGGGTCAGTGCAACTCCACACAGAGAGTCGTCTGAGGCAGGAATTGAACCCGGGTCTCTAGCGCTGTGAAGCAACAGTGCTAACCACTGTGCCACTGTGCCGGGATGTGAGAGAACCTTTTCACCAGAGGATGGTGGGAATCTGGAACTCACTGCTTTGAGATAGAAACCCTCATAACATTTAAGAAGTATTTAGATGTGCATTTGCGATGCCAAGGAATACAAGACAATGAGCCAAGTGCAGGAAAATGAGATCAGACATCGTCTGGGCATTCAGGGCACTTTCAAGCTGGTAAGCAGTGACTAGCGTACACTGTCAGATCCCACAAGCTGGAACATGAGCGTGAATGGAAATCTGTTTTATTTTGTGTGGTCAGTGATGAAATACTTCCACAGAGGCCAGTATCCTATCACCAGGTCACCCTTCACTAACACGGGGAGAGTCCCTGACACTGACCCAGCTCCCTTAGAGCCAGCGCTCAGAGCAAACAGAACCCCTGACAATCCTGCTTATTTTATTTTTTTTGGAGTTACAGTGAGAGACACAAAGTGCACGAATCTTTATTCAATTTCCACCACCAGGAAGATAGGAAAACACCCGGGTGGCCAGTGACAAGCACTGCCCTTCACATCAAAGGGCAGTGCTGTGTGATCAAAACAGTGAAGGGGAGGGCAGGGATTAAATCAAAATAGAGTTGGAGGGAGAAATGATGCACTCCACTCCCTGCGGCACCCACCTCTCCCTGAACAACTCTAGGGTGACACTTCTGTTTATATCTGTCAGCCAGAGCTCCCTGATTGGATCAGGTTAGCAGCCCCTATCAGGGAACTCAGATTCTATTAGGAGGAGGAGCCAGTGTTGGACTGGGGTGCACATAGTTTAAAATCACACAATGTCAAGTATTATATGGACTATATGATTTTGGCGTTGTATGATTTTTAATCATATTCTATGAGGTCCACCTGGCTGATCTTGCTTTAATCACTACATCCCTCCCTCGTGAGGTCCGGGATATAGGCCTGTTATTTCTCTTGTAGCCTCTCCTGGGGTGTTTTCATACCAGTTCTGTTCCTTTGACTCAGCCTTGGATACTGACGGCATGTACCAGACCATAGTCTGCCTCTTGCACTCGGAGCATCTTGGAAGAAATTCATCCTCTTCTTTTTATTAGATTAGATTAGATTAGATTAGATTACTTACAGTGTGGAAACAGGCCCTTCGGCCCAACAAGTCCACACCGACCCGCCGAAGCGCAACCCACCCATACCCCTACATTTACCCCTTACCTAACACTAGGGGCAATTTAGCATGGTCAATTCACCTAACCTGCACATCTTTGGACTGTGGGAGAAAACCGGAGCACCCAGAGGAAACCCACGCAGACACGGGGAGAATGTGCAAACTCCACACAGTCAGTTGCCTGAGACGGGAATTGAACCCGGGTCTCTGGAGCTGTGAGGCAGCAGTGCTGCCCAGGCGGGGGTAAAGCTGTCAAGGCTGCGACATTTATTTAATTTATTATTGTCACACGTACTTAGGTACTATAAAAAGTTTGTTTTACATGCAGTACAGGCAGATCATAACAAAAGATCATAGGTTGATTGAATAAAGTGAGAAAAGATCAACATTAGATTCAAAATTTGAGAGGTCCATCTCAGACTCCGAAGTTTCTTCGACACCAGACAGAGGGGAAAACCCACAGGTTCCGAAAGACTTTCCGGCTGTTCTGAGGGACCAGATACATTTTGCTCCTGCCCGTTAGTGAGTCTGCAGCCTTCATGTGGTCCATGTGCTTGTTCAGGACAATCTCACCGACCCAAAGTTTGTACATCGGGGACCCGACCTCATAGTAACCATGCCTTTACCCATGCAGGGCCATTCCTGTGGTTTCGGCACCAAACTTTGTCATCAGAAGTAAACTGTTTCTCTTGTGTCCCTGATGCTGTTTCACCCTCCTCCCTCGGGCCGGGAAGATCAGATTTAACCTGCCGCCGAGTCTTTTTCCCGTTAGTAAGATCAGATTTAACCTGCCGCCGAGTCTTTTTCCCGTTAGTAACTCCGCCGGAGCTATCCCTGTAGTTGCATGAGGTACGATAATCAAAGAGAAACCAGGGCAGTTTGGTTCCTTTCAGCCTGCCTTCAAAGTTTGGTTGGTCTTTCTGCCAGGCCATTGGACAACGGATGGCATGGAGCTATCCTTATATGCCGAATGCCATTTGACTTCTGGAAATACTTGAATTTGCTGCTGGTAAATGATGGTCTACTGTCTGTGACCAACACTTCCAGGATTCCGTGTATTGCGAAAGACGCGGACACCCTTTCTGACATTGTCCCATGTTTGATGAATGAACTCTATACACATTCAACCATTTTCAATGGGCATCCACAATGGCTAAGAACATTAAGCCCATGAAAGGACCTGCATAATCGATGTGTAACCGAGTCTAGGCTTTACTCAGCCATTTCCACAGTAATGTTTGTCCTTGTTGGCATTCTGGGCACTGTCCCACCAATGCAGCTGTGTCTGCATCCAATCCTGGCCAGCAGACATAACTTCTCACCAACATCTTCATTTTGGAAACTCCTTGATGACCCTGGTGGAATTCAGCCATATGTGGCAAAACCTTTGCTCAGGCCAATCACTCTTGCTCCAGCAAGATTTCAATTCTGCTGGTGTTGTCCTTTTGTTGCTCCGCTCACCACCAGCTGGTTTAGGTTTGCCAGGACCAGGTCCTTTTGTGTCCACAGTCTGATTTTGTCAGCGGTGACCAGAAGGATGCCCACAAAGTTTAAAACCAGAATGGATCTTCCACTGGCAGTGCCTCCTGGGGGTGTGTTTGCCAACATCAGGCATCTCAATCCATTCACATTTGTTAGTCGAGCCTCCCACATGGATTCCCAGGTTGTATTGGACGCACTGAGAATGAGAGCCCACTGCTGAGTTTAACCTGAAGCGATGGTCACCTTGCCCTTGACCTCTGTGAGTCGGCCCAGCAGGGGGTTGTGGTCTGTTATTGTTACAAATTTATATCAGTGAAGGTAAAGGTGGAACTTGCTCACACCAAAAAAGACACCAAACCTTCCTGCTCTACGTGGGACAACAGCCAAAGTCCGAGAGGCATCTGCTATTGGATGTTCCTCCGTTATGTCAGTGATTGGCAAACACTATCCCGATACCCAATAGGGAGTCATCGCTTGGAATGATACTGTGCCCTCGAGGATGAGAGCTGCGTCTTCACTTGCCTGAAAGCGATCACTCGGCCACATGACCATTTCCAAGGCTGACCCTTTTTTCCAAGAGCAGGGGTAAGGAGGCCCGGTTAGGTCTGTACTTTCCGTAATAGTTCACCAGCCCAAGGAAAGACCTCAGCTCCAGTACGGACATGGGAGCCAGGGCACCTTTCGAAACGTCTGAAAATGAACCTTCCAGCTCAGCGAGCAAACCTACATCCAGAACCTCAACCTGAGCTACAAATCGCCTCAAAATACGTCGCTCTGTTATAACGCGCGTTTTGTCAACGCGGATTTGCCGTAACGCTGTTTCTATAACGCGAACTTTCAAACGCGTGTTAGCTGTAAGGCAATCACATCGCCAACACTGCAAACACTGTCTCCAAAGCACGGTTTTTCACTATCGTGTTAGAGAAGATTGACCTGTATTCAGGAGGCACAGAGCCGGGACTCACACACAACTCCCCCTCGATCACACCCCAGGGATCTGCTTCCTCAGACGGCCCAGTTAAACATTGAAAGGAATAAGGACTCACAGTGCAAGGTGACTTGGAATGTCTCTGAGTCCAATGTGTGCGTCTGATTGTTCAGTGTCTGGTAGAGAACGCGGCAGCGATAAACTGAATCCTTGTCAGCCTTAGACAGCTTCATGAACAGCCGGTTAGTGACAGTGAATAGACCACTGGCCTCCTTCACGATGCGAGGGATCATGTACATGTCTAAACGCAGGGTGACACAGAAAGAGAGAGAGATAGACTCTGTCACATCTCATTCCTACACTATCTCCTACTCCGACCTTTCGCAAGAGTTATCCAGCTCTACCTCAGAACGCCACCCCTCAGCGGAGGTGGGGACGCTGTCTGGCTCTGAGTTCGTTACCTGTCAGCGCTGAGGGAGTGGGCACTGTCGGAGGGTCAGTGCTGAGGGAGTGGGCACTGTCGGAGGGTCAGTTGGCTTATGATTTCCATTACTCCATTCAGGTCTAGTTGGACTCCCTGCTGTCTCGAGTTCACATAGCAGTAACTACGATGGCTTGCCGACCAAGATCCTGAAGAAACCTTTAACCTTTAGCCGAGGCTTGGCTTTGTTTTGGAGTTTTGCTGTGGGCTGAGAGAAAGTTGGACACGGTTCTGGGGTGTGGGTAAAGGGGTTGGACGGGTTTCTGGGAGTGTGTGGGGCGCAGTGTTGGTTCAGGATATGTCCTGAGTGAGGCTGTGTAATTGCCTTCACTCAAGTGGTGTTCCCCAAGCTCAGTCAGACTGGTGAGGGGGTCCACATCTATTGGAATACCCTGAAACTCATATAGTCCACTTGCTGCAATTTCCATTGATAAATCCAGTTGTAATGTCTGTTTGAGGTCCATTTGGACTTCAGCTTTTGCATGGTTATATCATTAATCCCACATATCAACTAGTCTCTCAGCTCGTTAAGAGTTAAGCCAAAGTCACACGCCTCTGCCAATCGACTTAACCCAGTTAAAAATCCCGATACAGATTCCCCGGTTCTCGAATTGTCAAGTAAAAACAATAGCATCTCCAAATCAGGGGTCATAATATTCGTTAACTAAATCTTGAAAGGTTTTAGTATCTGGTGCCTCAGGGAAAGTTAGTCTCCTAATGACCAAAAAAAAATCACCTCCACAAGCTGTCAGAAGAATTCATCATTGCTTTTCATCTGTCCCAATATCATTTGCCCAGAAAATATATTGTATTCTTTCAACATACTGGACCCCGTCTTCAACAACAGGCTTCCCAAATAACAGCATGATGCCAGAAATGCTTAGCCCAATTCAAAGACAACTGTTGCAAGCAAGTTCCTTCAGGAACATGTCCCACCACTCCACAGAGGCCAGTAACCCACCACCCGGTTCCCCTTCATTAACACGGGGAGAGTCCCTGACTCTGACCCAGCTCCCTCAGAGCCAGCGCTCAGGGTGGACAGAACCCCTGACAATCCTGTCAGCCAGGACTCCCTGATTGGATCAGGTTAACAGCCCCAATCAGGGAACTCAGATTGTATGAGAACAAGTGAGAGCCCACACTATAGAGCTAGCAGTCACTCGCAATAAGCTCTCCTGCTCATTTCAGTCACATCTCTGTGGCCACGCAGCAAGGTGAGGATACAGTTCCCAATGAGGAGCAGCTCCCTCAGACACCCCCAGCCACTTCCCCAGCTGCTGAGAGACAGCCATGGCCTCACTCCCCACACCAGGGGAGACACACTCTACACTCAACACTGACTGACCGTCTCAAAACTAAAACCAGAAACTGGGCATCAGGCATCAGGCCCAGAGGGAGAATGTCAGGGAGATGGAGGCAGAGAGAGAGAGAGAGCAAGAGGGAGAGGGATAGATAGAGAGAGAGACGGAGCGAGAGACGGAGAGAGAGAGGGAGAGAGAGAGGGGGAGAGAGAGAGGGAGAGAGAGAGGGAGAGAGAGAGACGGAGAGAGAGATGGAGAGAGAGAGACGGAGAGAGAGACGGAGCGAGAGACGAAGAGAGAGGCGGAGAGAGAGAGGGAGAGAGAGAGACAGAATCAGACAGAAACAATGAGGGACTCTGCCCTGATTTGATCTTTTTTCTGTCTCTGTTTTTCTTTCTGTCTCTCTAACTGTCTTTTTGTATCTCTATGGCTGACATTGCAAATCTCTCCCTCCTTCTCAGTATTCTCTCTCTGGATCATTGCTTCCCAGCCCTCTCACATTCACTCTTTCCCCTCTCCCTCTCTCTCTTTCTGTC
>NW_025208857.1:4141-15398 GCF_004010195.1 Chiloscyllium plagiosum | reverse complement strand
ACGGTACACATTCAGGAATAAAAGAAATTTCAATATCAAGGTACTAGCAATATAATGGAAACAACCGATAACACTTGCACCATCCTACGACCATACGCGCTATTCTCCTTTTGCAGTACCTTGGTTTAATTTCTTTGCAGAAATGGCTGTAAAGCGATCAAATGTGAAAGCAACTGTGAACCAAACAAAACAGGGAAACGTCAGTAGAAACAGGAAAATTCTGAATGCGTACCGACATATGTTGGCCAATAATACAACTGGGGAGTGAATAATGTTACTTCTTTCCAGGTGGATAGTGAAAATGACAGGAAATAGATCTGTTGCTGGTATTGCCATCAAATAGGAAGTGACGAATTTGGAGAGTCTTCAGCCCTCGAGGTGCACGATCACAGTTTCAATGACAAGGGACAAAAATTCAAGGTGAGGGGGGGAAGTTTAAGAGATGTGCCTGTTGGAATCTTTCCACACAGAGAGTGGTCGGAACCTAATCGCTCTGCCAGAACAGGTGGTGGAAGCACTTCTTGGTTGGCAATACATATGAGTCATCTGGATGTTGATATGACTGGGGATGGAGTAGAGGGATAGAGACCGAATAAGGGCAGAAGGTATGTTTTTATTTTATTGTTGCATTGTGATCAGCACAGGCTTGGACGACCAACGGACGTGTCACTGTGATGTATTTCACTTAAGTTCATTGGTTTTGTTGTTAACACATCAAAGAAGCAGAAACAACACATAAGTGAAAATAACTGTAGTAGATCCGTCATCACTGTATTTCCATGAATTATGAAAAGAATCATTCTCTGATCCTGTGGCAAACTGTTTTTTTTAAACAAGTATTTATTTTGGCAGGAAAACAAATCGCCTAGTTTTCAAAAGAGATGCATGAATGTTCTTATTAATCAATCTGAGAGCATTATCCCATTTTATTTTCTTCCACTTCAATGGGAAAACTGCAGATTACAATTAAAAATAGAAAAAAACAGAGGTCTTGGTAAATAAAGCTAAGGCTACGTCTCCTGAGATAGCTGGAATTCTGATACGGCCTAAAGATCGTCTTCTGCTAAATTTCATGTGGTTATGGTCACGAAAATATTCGCTGATATAAATTGAGTTCATTTCCACTTACTCTAAATTCAACAGATGATTTGATGATTAATGATTATTTTACTGAGCGTGCCTTACATATATTTCAGGGGAAAGTTATATGTTTCTTTATGGCATGTGAAATACTCAGGCACATAATATCATACTAAATGATTGTAGAAACTGAAACTTTCTGATCACCCTATGATTGAACATGGGTGACGATTAAGCTGAATGTTCGACTCTTACCACTCTTTGCATGAAAAAAGAACACTTGCCACGCACATCTCCCTTACATTGTCCTCCTCTCACCTTGAAGCTGTGCCCCCTTGTAATTGAAACTGATCCCAATTCGAGAAAACTGAAGCCTCACTAACACGTCAATTGTTGCTTGTTGGCAATGCCAGGAACAGATCTAATTATTGTCATTTACGAGGTCCTACTAAACATAAGTAACATTAATCATTCCCCAGTTGATTCTTGGACATCACTACTCTCCATGAATTCAGAATTGCCCTGTTTCTTATGGCCCTGCCCTGTTTTGTTTGATTGACAGTTGTTTTCCCATTTGATTGATTTACAGCCATTGCCAGTCTGAAATTAAAGTGAAGATACTGCAATAACAGAACAGCGACTGCCGTTGTAGGATGCCACTTGTTCTGTCAGTTGTTTACGCTCAATTGCAAGTACCTTGTATATGAACTTTCCTTTTATTTCTGAAAATGTGCTGGGGTTTTGCATTGCAACACCACACTGTTATTCCACTTAATTCTGGACAGTCCACGATTTAATTTGACTTGATCTATTATCCTGCATAACTAAATACAGTGAAAAGATTTGTTTGAGAACAGTCGCAGCAGATCACAGTCAGATGATGGGGTGAAAAAAAATTGAATGGAGTAAGCCATGCAGTTTATGACACACAAAGCATTCACGAGGCAAGATCAACATTAAATAAAAAATGTCGTTAGAGACTCCATTCATAGATCTAATAACGAGAGTGAAGAAGCTGTACCTGAACTTGTTTTGTGTGTTCAACCTTCTGAATCTACGTTCTGACAGAAACGGTTGTCGCAGAGCGTTGCAGAGTGGGTTGGGTGTTTGATGGTATTGGTAACATCTCCGTGGCAACAGGACTATTTAAGTAGAGCCCATGAAAGGGAAATTGGCTTCTGTAATGGTGTCAGCTATGTACACGAACTTCTGTCGATTCTTAAGGTTCTGCACAAAGCTTTTGCCACTCCAGGCTGTTGTGTCCTCGGGCAGTATGTTCGATATGATGCGCCTGTAAACGTTGGAGAGGATCGTCATGGACATCTCAAATTACTTGAGCTGCCTGAGAAAGATGCACCGCTTTTGCACCTTCTTGACAGTCTTATGTATGTAGGAAGTCGAGGACAGATAGTCGGTTGTCGTCACACTTGTGAACTTGAAGTTCTCACCTCTCTCAAATTCCACCCAGTTGATATAGATAAGGGTGTGTTATCCTTCTTTCTTTCGGAAGTCAATTATCATTTCTTTACTTTTGCCAACATTGAGAGAGAGATTGTTATCACTCCGCCACGTAACAAAACCCTTTGTCTGTCTTCTCCATTCTGACTCCTCATCGTTGTTTGATATCCTTCCGAGCACGGTGGTGTCAGCATAATGGAGATGGCGTATGTTTGGTAACACAGCCACTACTGGTGATAAACAGATGGATAATTGTCTCCTTCCGTTATGTTCCCTAATTATTTTCACTTTCTCTATTTCACTTTCAGTTTCTCGATTTCATTATTATGCTCGCATTCGTAATTTCATCTATCTCCAACTTTCCCTCATTCGAACTTTCTCTCTTTCTTTCTCTCTCTCTCTTACTCTCTCTCTCTCTCTGTGCCATTTGTCACTCTCCGTTACAGGACGTTTAATGTTTCTGATTTTAACCATTTGTGGATTAATCAGTATTTCCCTCGAATACTTGTCTCAAGTCACCATCCTGTGTGACATTCCTGAGTAAACATGTAAGAGATGCGTTGTCCTTGAACATGAACAAGTAGCTCACTCACTGTCAATGGACGTCTGACTCGAAATCCATAGTGATTGATCCAATCACCCAACAATGGATTGCAAAGGTTCACAAAGGTGGCTCACCACAACATTACAACATCTGAGTAATCCCTTTCATTAGTACAAAATGAGGGGAGAACAGTGGTGGGACCTGGGGATCTCAATCCATATTTTCGGAAGGTGAATAGGTACAGTTGAAGCATTTGTTAAGAAGCACGAACATCTCTCTGACTAAACAGCTTTCTCCTCATTCCACTTCTCGGTGTCCAGCTGATAGCCTTGCAATTATAATTCCACTTACTGACCGACAAAAAAGTGGAAACAAAGTATTCTACTTTACCTTGTCAAAGTTGTTCATAATTTCGAACAACTGAATAATTCACCTCATCTCTATTCCGAGGATAATCCAATTTCTCCTATATTTCCTCCGGTCTAAAATCTCACATCCTCGGTCGATGGTACACGCTGTTGCTACTCAGTATTTGCAGAGGAGGGAGTGGATGGTTGTTGATTTGTTGACAATCACTTACACGTTTGGACACAGTGAGAAACTCACTGTCTTTGAAAGTGTGAAATTGAAACTCCTTGAAAATAGGTCCCCACCTATGATGGAACAGCCGTGACCCTGTTAGCAGACCTATTCCAGAAATTGCATTCAGTGATTGGCAGAGAGTGGTTATTGGGTTCCACATCAGAAAAGTGCGTTATTTTAAAGATAACTTCCTATTATTATCGTTCATTTGTGTCTATCCCTTTCCCATGTAATTGGTGTGCAAAAGCTTCTTTTCAATAAATAGTAGCACCCTTCTGCCAGAATATTCTGCACACCACCAATTGTGCAATGGGCTGTGGATGGGAGATATTGTGGCGAACCAGGGCTAAATTGGACAAGATGGCCGCTTGGGCTTTTGCAGCTTACGCTAATGGCTGAAATGGTCTGACATTTACGTACAGCAGAAGGTCACAGTTAAACTTGTTGTCTTCAGCTGGATATACTGATTATATTAAGTTTTCCTCGACAAACTCCAATACATGAATTCAGACAGTAAAGATTATACGCAGAAGGAAACATTAGGCAAGTTAATCAGCTGTCTGTAAATAGACAGTTCTCACTCCTTCAGCATTCTCATAAGGGACATTTTTGTAAGGCCAAGTTTAGCCACTGCCCCATGTTTGATATATAGTTAAAAAAGCAGGAGGAAAAGTATATTGCTATAGTGTTCTGGATTATAAAGGTAATTGTAGAATTAGAAATGCAAACAAGAAATTACTGTGAAAAGGTTAGTTGCATTCATAAAGGAAAAGTTTATCAGCGAAAAACAGGATCAATGTATTGTTAGAAAAGATAAAGTAATGAATGGTCCGAATACAAATTCTGCAAAAAATAAAGAACATTGGCGCAGGAAGGGAACAGAAGAAGCCACGATTGGGGAAACATTGACAATTAAAATTTAAAATCAGATGAAGATATTTCGAACAAATTCTTACATCCAAAGAATTAAGGGAACATGACAAAGAGAAATTAGAAAGTCGAGAACGACATGTCGTTGTTGGTGAAATCTAAATAAGCTTCTTTTCATAGTTTGGTAAAGTTGTAAAGTGCGTGAATTTCTCTCTTTCAGTGAAATACGAATAGATGTTTTATTTATTAAGAAAAGGTAATTAGAAATAGAAAGTACTTAGAGTGGTAACAAATAAGATTAATCGAAAGAAGGAACTTTATTTTAAATTCCATTTACAGCTTGTGACGATTCTGGGTAATCCAAGATGGAAGACGGGAAAATTTTAATGTAATAGCTGCTCCTATTTTGATTATTTTCGGTGCTGGAGGTGATTTTCTTGAATTCCATGAGCAGCAAGTACTGTTTTATATGCTGTTGCAATTGTTTGGGAACTTTGGAGGAAAACAAAGTCAAACAACGGCACTTTGAAAAGGGGGAAAGACAGACAAAGGCAGCGAACACGTGGTGTGTAAGGAGAGACGAAATAAACCGACATTGCTGACTGACATAACAGTGAATCTGCGCAGTTACTTCCTTCGCTGTCTGTATTCATGTATTGGAGTGTGTCGAGGAAAACTTAACAAACAGCGAAATTGGCAACTGATCTTGGAGCACCTTGTTTGGGAGAGGTTACAGCATAGAAATAGATAAGTCTATTATTTCAAAAATAGCCTTACTGTAAATATATAACATTGAGTAGAGTGGGTTTTTCTTGATAGTATGCTTTTATTGGATGTGTCTCTTGATTACATTTGAAAAATATAAGGCAAAAGTATTAAGTTGACCTAGTGCGAGAAAATAAGATGGTGTTATGCTGTGTGAATAGATTGGAAGGAGCAAAGTGGCCTTTAGTCAGGTGATATCCTGTTCTTGTCAGATGTGGGAGTTTCAGAAGAGTTTACGAGGATTACTGAGGATTATAGCTGCAATAAATATCAATTAATGCGAATCCTGTCAGACAGAATGGATTGGTTGGAGCGACAGTTACAGGCAATGAGGAATTTGTAAGAGCTTGAGGTGTGATGGATGGCAGTTATAAGAAGGGAGAAAAGCCTTAGATGAGTTAACTCCAAGCAAGGGAGGAGGGATAGGCAGGTAGTCTTCTGTGGCTAATCCAATTTCAAACAAGTATGCTGCTTTGGAAAATATAGGGGGTGATGCACTTTCAGGGGAATTGAGCACGAAAAAACAAGTTTCTGCTATCAAGGCAGGCGATAATGTAATGAGGGCTACGTCGGGTTCCAACTGATCGATCGTTTTAGGGGACACTCTAGTCAGAAGGACAGACAGACATATCTGCGTCCAACTGCGAAAAATCAGAATAGTGTGTTGCCTCCCTGCTGTCAGGATCAAGAATGTGACAGACAGGATGCAAAATGCTCTCAAGGAGGAGAGGGACCAGCAGAAGGTCATTGCACACATCGGTTAGAACGACTTAGGAAGGGAAAAGAATGACATTCTGAAGGTACAATTTAGAGAGTTAGGCAAGAATTTCAAAATGAGGTCCTCGAGGGGAGTAATCTCTGTATTCCTCCTGGTGGGATGAGCGAGTGTGGGTCGCAATAGTAGGATATAGCAGATGAAGCGTGCCTGAGAAGCTGGTTTATGGAAGAAGGGTTCATATTTTTGGACCATTGGAATCTGTACAAGAAGGATGGATTACGCCTGAATTGGAAGGGGTCTAATATACTGGCAGGGAGATTTCCTAAAATGGCTCGGGAGAATTCAAGCTCGTAAGGGGTGGGGTGGAAACCAGGGAGAGATTGAGGAATGATAACAATCTGAGACTGGTACAATGGAGAAAAGCAGCAAGTCAATCAGCGAAGGCAGACATGAACAAAGCAGAGAACAAGGTAGTACTGATCAATTAAACAGCATTTATTTCAATGCAAGAGGCCTAACAGGGAAGTCAATTGAACTCCGGGCATGGCTACGAACATGGACTGCGATATCACAGCAATTACAGAAACATGGTTCAGTGATGTACATGAATGGCAGCTTAATGTTGTAGGATACAAATGCAAAAGTAGGATAGAAAGGGAGGCAAGAGAGGAGGGGGAGTGGCGTTTTTCATAAGGGATAGCATTGTAGCTGTACTTAGGGGGGATGTTCCCAAAAAGACAACCAGCGAAATCATTTGCATGGAACTGAGAAATAAGAAGGGAATGATCACCTTGTTGGGATTGTATTATAGGCCGCATACGAATCAGCGGGAAACTGAGAAACAAATGTGTAACAATATTTCAGTTATCTGCAAGATTAATAGGGTGGTTATTGTAGGGAATTTGAACTGTCCAAACATAGACTGGAATTGCCATAGTGTTCAGAGTTTAGATGGAGACAGGTGAATGACTGTGTGGAGTTTGCACATTCTCCCCGTGTCTGTGTGGGTTTCCTCCAGGTGATCGGGATTCATCCCACAGTCCAAAAATTTGCAAGTTAGGTGAATTGTCCATTCTACATTACCCATAGTGTTAGGTGAAGGGGTAAATTTAGGGGCATGGGTCTGGGTGGGTTGCGCTTTGGCGGGTCGGTGTGTACTTGTTGGGCTGGAGGGCCTGTTTCCACACTGTAAGTAATCTCATCTTACAAAATGTTCTGAGGCAGTATCTGAATGCACCTACCAGAGAAAGTGCAGAACTTGACCAACTCTTGGGAAATAAGGCAGGGCAGGTGACTGAGTTGTCAGTGGGGGTACACTTTGGGATCAGCGACCATAGTTCTGTTGGTTTAAAGCAGCAATAGAAAAGGATCAACCAGATCAAACAGTTGGAATTGGAGGAAGGCTAATTTTGTCGGCATTAAGCAAGAACCTAATAAGCTGATTGGGTCGCAGGTACTGGGATGGCTGGAAATTGGGAAGTTTTCAGAAATGAGAAAACGGGAGTCAAAAAACAGTATATTCCTGTTAGGTTGAAAGAAAAGGTCTGGAGGTGTCGGGAATGCTGGGTGACTAGAGACATTGAGGGTTTAGTGAAGAAAAAGAAGGAAGCAGGCATCATGTACAGACAGTAGCGATCGTGTGAATCCGTGAAAGAGTGCAAAGGCAGCAGGAGTATACTTGAGAGGGAAATCAGTATGGCAAAAAGGGGACATGAGATCGATTTGTCAAATAGAGATTAGGAGAATCCAAAAGGTTTTTAGAAATACATTAATGAAGAAAGCGTAACTATGGAGCGAACTGGGCCACACAAAAATCAGCAAGTCAGCCTTCGTGTGGAGCTGAAGGATATTGGAAAGATAGTAAACGATTATTTGCATCCGTGTTTATTGTGGTTAAGGACATGGACGATACAGAATGTGGCCGAATAGATGGCGACATCCTGAAAAATGTCCATATTACAGTGGTCGAAATGCTGGATATTTTGAAACGCAGAAAGTTGAACAAATCCCCAGGACCTGAGTAGGTGGACACCAGAGCTCTGTGGGAAGCTACGGAAGTGATTACTGTGCCCCTTGGTGAGATATTTGTATTATTGATGTGCACAGGTGAGGTGCCAGAAGACTGGCAGTGAGCGAACGTGGCGCTATTTTTGAAAGGTGCTAAGGACAAGCCAGAGAACTACAAACCAGATAGGCTTACGTCGCTAGTGGGCAAATTGTTGGAGGGAACCCTGAGGGACAGGATTTACATATATTGGAAAGGCAAGGACTTATTTGGGATAATCAACATTGCTTTGTCCTTGGTAAATCATATCTCACAAATATGATTGAGTTTTTTTGAAGACGTAATGAAAAGGATCGATGAGGGCAGAGTGGTGGACGCGATCTCTCTGGACCTAAATAAGGCATTCGACAAGGTTTCCCACAGGACACTGGTCAGCAAAGTTAAATCTCATAGAATGAATGGAGAACTCGCCATTTAGTGCAGGACTGGCTGTAAGATAAAGAAAGATGGTGGTGGTGCAGAGTTGTTTTTTGAACTGGAGGCCTGTGATCAGTGGTGTGCCACAAGACCCGCCTGCTGGGTCCACTACATTTCGTCATTGAGGTAAATGATTTCGAAATTGAAGCAAGAGCTATAGTTACTAAGTTTGCAGATGACACCAAAAGTGGGAGTGCAGTGGATAGCAAAGAAGGTTACGTCAGATTGCAACGTGATCTTGATCAGATGGGCCAATGGAATGAGGAGTGGCAGATGGAGTTAACTTAGAGAAATGTGAGATGCTACATTTTGAGAAAGCAAATCTTAGCAGGACTTCTACACTTAATGGTAAGTTCCTAGGGGGTGTTGCTGAACAAAGAGACCATGAAGTGCAGATTCAGAGCTCTTTGATTGTAGAGTTGAAAGTAGGAGAATGAAGATGGCGTTTGGTATGCTTTCCTTTATGGGTCAGGGCGCTGAGTATAGGAATTGAGAGGGAATGTCGCTGCTGGACAGGATGTCGGATGGGCCATTTTTGGTATATTGCATGCAATTCTGGTCTCCTTCCTATCTGAAGGATCTTGTGAAACTTGTAAGGGTTCAGAAAAGATTTATAAGTCGATTATAAATATATGCAAGTGTTGGAGAGTTAGCGCTATAGGGGGAGGCTGAAAGGTTGGGGCTGGTATCTCTGGAGAATCGAATGCTGAGGGATGTCCTCATAGAGCCTTATAAAATCATGAGGGTCATGGATAGGATAAGCAGACAAATTAATTTCCCTGTGTTGGGAGAAGTCCGGAACTAGATGGCATCGTTCTAGGTTGAGAGGGTAAAGATATAAAAGGGGCCGAAGGGGTAACATTTTTCACAGAGGGGGTGGTGCGTGTATGTAATGAGCTGATAGAGGAAGTGGTGGAGGCACGTATAATTGCAACATTTAAAAGGCATCTGGATGGGTATGTGAATAGGGATCTGGGCCAAGTGCTGGCAAACGGAATTAGGTTAGGTTGAGATATCTGGTCGGCATGGACTAGATGGTCCGAAGTGTCAATTTCCGTGCTGTACATCTCTATGACTATCAAAAATATCAGGTCATATCTCAACGTTTCAAACATGATTTGAAACGCTTTCTTACAGGTAAATAAGGAGAAATAAGGATTTTATTGGAATGGCATCTCCAAAGTAAACATGTGTAAAATCTCCAAGCTCTTGTCAAGATTTACTCAACCATATACGGACTGATCACAGACATGCAAAAGAAAACAACTGGTGTATGAATTCATAAATTAACATGACATAAATAAAAATATCAACAAATCAAGTCATATGAAACGTGTCACTTCCATTGATCTTATAAATTGAGAGAACTTCTCATTCCATACGAGATGCATTCCGCGATGTGGGGCAAGGTTATTACTGATGATTTCTGTATCCGTGAACAAGATTTCCTTCTGATGAATATTTCACTCAATTCTCCCCTTTGTAAGAAATCGGATCGGACTTGTGCATGGGTTGTTCTCACATTGACTACTGTATTCAGTGTGTTTCATGTTAGACAGTTCACAGTGTACTAATACCCCCTACAAGATATTCAGGAAACGCAATTTCCTCGTTATGTCTTATCAGTCCCCTAATCTTGCAGAAAGGACTGTTCATACAGTAAGATTCATGAGTTGTCAAATGTAAAGAAACATTCCAAGACTTTCAGTTAGATATGTTAATGTAAGTGTTGCTGCTGTAAGCAATGTTTTACCTCACTTGCAAAATCTAATGTATGATTGAGTGATGCACTGAAGGAAGAAAATGGTACAAGATCACGATCAAAATGTATGTGGACAATTAGCAAAATGCAAACTAGGATTATGGGTAAAAGTTTAAGATTTTCAAACAAGTATGTGTTTGTGAAAAATATCCTATGTCATTGTGTGCAGTCACGGTCATGTCATATTTTAATCAGCTACAGTCAATTCCTGAAAAGAAATAAGCAGCATGTTCAAACTACTTGTCATCCACCACCTGTCACAAGGATAATCATTTGGATACTGAAGTTTCCATGCCAAAAGTTGAACAGAAATTTACAACAAATGTAACACTTTTCAATTAGTACATAGCAAACAGCACAGAACAGGGTGAAGCCACAGAGACAAGTTGTGATAAAAATAGAAGGGCTAGATCTGGTCTTGTTACGCACCCAACAATCCATAATCTAATTGTGGAGATAACGTATTCCAGTGAACTATTGCACATGTTATCAGAAAAAGGTTTCCATTCTTTAAAGAAAAAAAGTAGGACTTTGCGATATTGAACAGACTCCATCGCAATCCCAAGAAGTGCAGCTCAGGTGAAATGGCCATGCAAAATTGTCAATAGTTTTCAGGGATGCACAGGTTTAGGTTCATTAATCAGAGGTAAATATAGGATAAGATTGCAGGGGAATGGGACTCGGTGCGATAGTCTTCGGAGGGCTGATGTGGACTGGTTGGGCCCAATGACCTGCTTCCACACAAAAAGAATTCTATGACTCTATGACTGTACGTAGCAGAGGTCGTAAACTGCAGTTGCGTTTGAGAGTGGTTGTTGTTTGATCTCAGCCTGAAGACACACAGAGAGAGGGGCTCTTCTCAATTCAACCGGAACTTTATATTAAAGTTTATTTGAAAAAAAACTTGATAACAATTGATTGAAATTAATATCCTTCCCAATTAGCCATTCTCAAATTTGTACAAAAGCTGGAAGAGTTCTTTGTGAGAAACGGCAA
>NW_025208857.1:2158-4015 GCF_004010195.1 Chiloscyllium plagiosum | reverse complement strand
TGTATTTCACTGGGGACCCCAGAGCATTATTGACTATACTGGCCCCCAATTAAGAGGAAAACCGCACCCCAATACAACAGCTTTGGGATAGTTTCTGGCCTCTCACATACGTGGTAATAGAATACCGAAGGAGTGAAGGAAACCGGGGCTAACGACTCCTCTTGACATTTCTGCCTACAACAGATGCTCCTTGGTTTTGGTTTTGAGCTTCTCGCGTGTTACTGAAGATGCACTCATCCAGGCAAATGAATACTTTGGATTAAGAGGCCAGACATCAGGCAGTCAGCTGGTGAATTAAGTACTATAGAATGCATGAACCGCTTAACAACATGTGAAAACCAAAAGTTAATATTATTAATTCAGTATAACGTTGGATCAATGAAAACGCGTGGAGTTTCTGGACAGCATGGAAGTGCAACTGAGTGTCGTGGAGAAAGGACTGGATTCTCTCTTTGAAAATTATAGATCTAATTTACACAGGAAATGTGTCCATTCATAAAATCACGTGAGACTCAGTCCATTTTATCGGCCTTTTATAGCTCATCTCCTTACCGAACCTGTTTTATGAGAATAGTGAAGGGATATTTCAGCATATTTTTCAACTGATTTCGAAAAATAGACTGTGTCACAGCATAAATAAGAGTGTTAGTGCAGCAGCTCAAGACCTTCAGCATGGAAACTATTTTATTTACAAGGCGAGATATCCCAAATGATACATCACTGACTAAATGCAATCACTTCCACAGTGAATACATCATTAAAGTTGACAAGAAAAATATATAATTAGCCAAGAGCACAAATAGTTAAATGATAGATTTTCTTCGACACACCATTTCTGGATCTGTGTTACTCTCCCCACTTCTGTGGACCTGGAGTCTCCTGCGGGCTCAACTGGCTGTTAAAATGTGTCTGAGGGTGAAAGTGTTCAGAGCAGAATCAAGACAAATGGAACGCATCGGATCAGAATGTAATGCAGAAAATCGATTATTGTTCAGAACAATGTCTTGACAGGTGCAGCTTCCGTACCACAAAACCAGCGATCAGTCTGAAGAGTTTTCGTGCTTTTTTTCATGAAATACCAGCCAATGATCTTCAAGCAGCTCGGGGGCAGTCAGCATTCACAAAACCAAATATGCTGGTGCTTTGCCACAGTGGTAGCATGGCCGAGCGGTCTAAGCCGCTGGATGTAAGTCCTAGTCTCTTCAGAGACGTGGGTTCGAATCCCACTGCTACCAGCATGTTTTTTTTCTGCACGGTATGATACCCTGCAGACATCTGGTGTGCATATGATGGGTTGAATGACTAGTTTTCGCAATCGGATTCTATGAGGCTCTGGAATCACTTTAGAATAAAAACAATACTGTAAGTACTCAGTGTGCATCTACATATATTTGCCATACCCTTATGTAGGTATTCCTCAGCTGTGGAAATTCTAACATATTGGCTTCACAGTGCACTCACTCTGTAAAGACACAGAGAGCTCAGGAATGAGTTAAAGAGAGGTAAATTATATTTCCGCATACTTTGCTGAATTTTGTTGTGAAATTTCTACGTTAATCACAACGTTCCCTGATGTCTATTTTTATGAAAATTGAGAGAAAGCGGTGCTGTTGAATAGACATTTTAGTGAAATAACGACACTGACTCTGAGCAACAGGCTCTTATATGGGAAATAGCGCCGAAAACATTTCGGGATTCAAAAGGAAATATCATATGTAGTGAAGATAAATGTGCTTAACAAATGGTTTAACTCACCTCAGCGCCTCTGGGAGAATTGACAGGTATAGATCCCAGTTTCCGTCACCTGACCCACATCAACAAACTAAGCGAACGCTAATTGATGGTCTATATCTCAGA
>NW_025208857.1:0-776 GCF_004010195.1 Chiloscyllium plagiosum | reverse complement strand
GAAGCTTCCTCGCTGAAATTGAATATGACACAATCTCTTCCAAAATTCAATCTTTGAGATGGAAAGGAAGAAATCGTAGATTTTTTGGTGTCCAATAAAATGGGAATGGAAATGGAGGGATGCAAATTTCAATATATTTGTCAAGTACTTGATGAGCTGAATGACAGACAACAGTCCCGTCGTATGAAGTGAGTCTGTGATCAATAGGAAAGGCGTGTATGAGAGAGAATCAGAAAAAAATGGCACAATGAATACAGACGGTGAGACACTGAGAAGGGAGATGGAAGAAAAGGCTTTCGATTTGAAAATGGGAAATTAACAACAATTTGTGAAAAGAGCTGGACCCTGGTGGTGAGCGGATTTTATGATTATTGAGGGAGTAGAACGTAGTGATGAGAATTTTAAATTCGAGACCTCACCTGGATGCCACCTCATGATCGACGTGAACACAGGAGTCATATGGTGACAGGACTTGATATGTGCTAATGAGTGACTGACAACCATGGAATTTGATGGAAGCGTATATCTTTGGACTTTCCTTGGGAAACGTTTGGACAAGCAGAGTGTGGATTTAACAAAGTTAACAATGAGTTTTGACGTTGCAATGAGTTTAGGAGGATTGGAATTGGAGACAATGATGGAAATGGCTGGAGGCAAAGTTGATTGAAATCGTAGTCTTGACTTGTGCCAATAATGCGATTGTTTACAATTGCAGTTCAGGACGATGTTCTGTGGGTATTGAACAGAGTGCATGCTGATGAGTGAAGAGAATGTAC
>NW_025208856.1:11778-15394 GCF_004010195.1 Chiloscyllium plagiosum | reverse complement strand
CGTAGGCAGATTTCACTCGCACGTCCCAAATTATACAAGGGCCAGGACGAAGCAAGTCGAGGTTCCGCCGAGATTCGAACTCGGATCGCTGGATTCAAAGTCCAGAGTGCTAGCCATTACACCACGGAACCAGCAGTGCTGCGGCCTCAGGCAGCCTGAGCTTTCCTGCATTCACACTTGCAGCAACGCTCTCAGAATCTGCTTGATGGCAGCTTCTGTCTTGATGCTGCGTCCTTCGAAGAAAACACATCCACCACTCAGGTTAGTGTGAATGTAGTGAGCGCACGGCACAGGCACATCGCACTTACAAGGACTGATAAATATTTGCGAAGTGATAATTTGCCCACTTCAGTCCTGACTCTGGAACTTGTGAAACAGTCAGCTTGCTCAAAGCTGATCTTCTGCACTGCCAGGAAGAAGCTTCCTCTGAGATTTGATGTCAATCCTTCACTGTTACAGCATGGAACCCCTGCTTTGTTGTAACTTCCCTTTCACAACTCAAAGAGCTTTTCCTTCCAAATCAAACGTGCAGACAGCAAGCTCTAGTGGAGCTTACAAATTCGCCCTGTGGTCCTCATTTAACGGTACAGTCCATCTTTATCTTACTTCTGCACTTCGGCGGTTTTACAAACATGTCTTATGCTGTCTCTTTAGGCTTGTCGGTTTGTTTGTTCTGGACTTGCAATGGAATGTTGAACTGCTTGGGAACTGCCTCATATTTTGCCTGATTTTATCTAAAATGTGACCAAGTCCTCATCTGCGTTTGATTTTATCATGCCATTGTCTTTGGTGCAGTCGTGAACCATTAGTCATCTCACAACTTTTAAATAAAACTGATCTTTTCAATCTGCCCAGGTTGTTCAAGAGCTATTTTCCTTCATTGTCATTGTTTTCTGACTTTCTCAAAAGGCTGTTTCACATTTCATTGTGGTTCCTGAAAGCTGCTGAAAGTTTATCTCTTATAACTTTATCTCCCATCTCCTCACCTCTGTGTTGAACTTGGAGTTGTGTCACAGTTCCTGTCGGTTTTGCCTGTGCAATGATTTCAGCTCCATGTGTGCAGTTGTGTCTCTCAGTCAACAGGGAGCAGCGTTGCCCAACTTTGATCACTGCCTCAGAATCAGGATTGAGTCAGAACCAATTGTAGCCGCGTCTCAATCATTCTTCAGGAACACTTTTTGACTTCTCCCCTTCCACTGCCAGTATGGTCATGGCTGGTGTGACACTCCTTATCTGCCCTCTCCTCATCACCTTTGATCCCCCTACCGATCATAAATCTTTCTTAGCCTTAAGTATACACAAGAACTCGACCCCACAACTCTGCATCTACAGTTTTTTTAATTGTCTGTCTACAACTCTCCAAGGCCCCCATTATTTTATAAACCTCTATAAGGTCACCCCTCAGCCTCCAATACTTCAGAGAAAACAGCCCCCGCCTATTCAGCCTCTCCCAACAGCTCAAACCCTCCAAGATCCTTGTCAATGTTTTCTGATTTGCTTTCATTTGTCTCAACATCCTCCCTGTAGCAGGTTGACCAGAATTGCACACAATATTCCAAAAGTAGCCTAACTGATATCCTGTATGGCCGCAACGTGACCTCCCAACTCCTATACTCAATGCACTGATCAGTAAAGGAAAGCATACCAATGCCTTCTTCATGATCCTATTTACTTACCACTTCACTTTCAAGGAGCTATGAGCCCGCACTCCAAGGTCTCTTTGTTCAGCAACGCTCCCCAGAACCCTACCATTAAGTTGAGAGTGTGTTGCTGGAAAAGCACATCAGGTCAGGCAGCATCCAAGGAGCAGGTGACAAAAGCACATTCCTGATGAAGGGCCTTTGCCCGAAACGTTGATTCTCCTGCTCCTCGGATGCTGCCTGACCTGCTGTGCTTTTCCAGCACCACTCTCTCGACTCTAATTTCCAGCATTTGCAGTCCTCACTTTCTCCTTCCCATTAATTGTCAAAGTCCTGCCCCAATTTGCCTTTCCAAATCGCAGCACCTCACATTTCTCTAAATTAAACTCCATCTGCCACTGCCTCAATGTCCTATCAAGTCCAGTTATGACAAATCCAAGTTACAGATTGGACTAGGAAGGGACGCAAGATCTGACCTCCATAACCAGAATGAATATCACACTAAGCAAGAAGCAGGCTTCAGATCACAACTGAATGAGATGGTTTCAGCAATAACTTAATGGCTGAGGACGAACGAGAAATTCAAAAAGAGTCAACAAGTTGAAATGAAAGTTTCTATATACTTCAGCACTGGCCTGTGGAAAGATACAGGATAAATTTCATTGACACAAGTTGACAGTGCAAAGTCGACCCCTCCAGGGAAGACTCAAGGAAGCTTAGACGAGAAATGCACAGAGATTCGAGAGGGTGGAAATAAATAAGTGACATCTCCGGCATGGAGGAAATTCCCCAGAAAGGAAACACAAGAGATTAGAAGTCTTCCAGTTCTGGAGAGAACCTCAGGCCGTCAGGGACAAAGTCCAAGTCAGCCACCTTCTACACAATGGAACACCATTCTTCCAAGTCCAAAGGGAAGATATTGAGGAAGAACAAGGAGCCATCTGAATTTGTAAATATAATGGGAAGAGATAGGGCAGCAGTAAAAGCAATTATGTCAACAACTGTGACATAACAATGGTTACCAGGGAAACAAAATGCTTTTTTGGGGCGGGGAGGGGTTGCGAATGTTGTATATGTCCCTAAGAATTTGAAACAGTTGATAATTGAGTGAGTCATCTCTACTTACTGGGACTAATGTCATGAGGGTTTGACATGACCTTATAGGAGACAAATATAAAGCTAATCCCTCCCAATACCCATCCTTGTCATGTACTTGGTCTTTTAGCCTGGAAATGGTCACAGAGAAGCAATAACCCCTCACTTTGCCCACTCTGTAAGGTATCAGTTCGGAAGCTGACTAACTTCAAACCCATTAGACAACACACAGAGAGCTCACAAATAGCAAAACACAAAACACCTCTCCTGATTCTCTTCCTTAGCGTACTGCTCTGTTAAGAATAATTCCAGTTTCTCCTGTCTCTCCATATTAAAGGAAATCCCTCATCTTGGCCCTCTTTATCATTGAGGCAGAAGTGGGCTGCAGATGCTGGAGATTAGAGTCAAGGTTAGAGTGACAATAGGCAATCGACAATAGGTGCAGGAGTAGGCCATTCTGCCCTTCGAGCTTGCACCGCCATTCAACATGATCATGGCTGATCATCCTTAATCAGTATCCTGTTCTTGCCTTATCTCCATAACCCTTGATTCCACTATCTTTGAGAGCTCTATCCAACTCTTTCTTAAATGAATCCAGAGACTGGGCCTCCACTGCCCTCTGGGGCAGAGCATTCCACACAGCCACCACTCTCTGGGTGAAGAAGTTTCTCCTGAGCTCTGTCCTAAATGGTCTACCCCGTATTTTTAAGCTGTGTCCTCTGGAGGTCTACAGCACAGAAAAAGGTCCTTTGGTCCATCGAATCTGCACTGGTCAGAAACAACTCCCTAATTATTCCAATCCTGTTTCTCAGCTGTTAGCCCATTACATTGCTTGCCTTGGTATCGCGAGTGCATATCTAAATACTTCTTCAATGTTATGA
>NW_025208856.1:0-8428 GCF_004010195.1 Chiloscyllium plagiosum | reverse complement strand
GCAACACACCATCCTTAAATCCCGTCTGCTGCCACAAAACCCCCAGTCAGTTCCTCTCACGATGGAGTCCCCTATTACCATGGCTCTGTGCGATGCCCAACTCTTCCGCTCTGCCTCTGTGCCAACTTTTGATTGACAGCCAGGCCGCCTTGCGAACTGGCAGTGTTATCAGTCTCTACTGTTTCCAAAAGCTTCAACTTGTTCCTGACAGGTACATCCCCCGGGGTCTCTTGCACCTGTCTCCTCTCTGCCTTCCTCATCGTCTGCTCTCTTCTGCTCTCTTCTGGCATGATTGGTGTAATAACATCACTGAAGGTCTTGTCCAGAAAGATCTCGTTCTCTCGGATGAGCCTAAGACTCTCGAGTTCTTTCATCAGCGCTGCAATATGCTTGGTCAATGTGCACACACTTTCCAGACATATACGAGCCAGACACACCAGAGTCGTTGACCTCCCACATCAAGCAAGTATCGCACTGAACCAGCTGGGCAGTCATGTCTTCACCCTCTTCAACTGTGGCGTAATCACTTCACTCAACCTCCTTGTCAAAGACTCCTGAGCTGAAGCCTCACTCTTCAATCCAAACTTCCTTAGACCCTCTTTTTGTGGCAAGTCTGTGGACTCTTAATTTAGGTTAGAGGAGGAGGGAGGGAGGGAGACCCTACTTTGTAGGACCTGGGGTTTAGAACTCACCCACTCTAATAGCAATCACTTACCTTCCCGACCAGTTTTGCGCTCCGCCTGAACTTCCGCCCAGCTCCCGCCGCTCTCTGCTGCGAAAAGCAGCAGTGGGGCTGGAAAAACACAGCAGGTCAGGCAGCATCCAAGGAGCAGGAAAACCGACGTTGCAGGCAAAAGCCCTTCATCAGATAAATGGGAGGGGGGTGGGGCTGGGGAGAAAGTAGCTGAGAGTGTGATAGGTAGATGGAGGTGGGGGGATAGGTCAGAGGGGAGGGTGGACTGGACAAGTGGGAAGGTGGATTGACAGGTAGGATATGTCATGAGGACGGTGCTGAGCTGGAAGGTTGGAACTGGGGAAAGGTGGAGGGAGGGCAAATGAGGAAACTGGTGAAGTCCACATTGATACCCTGGTGTTGAAGTGTCCTGAGGTATTCTTCCTCCAGGTATCAGGTGGTGAGGGAGTGGCGATGGAGGAGGCCCAGCATCAGCATGTCCTTGGCAGAGTGGGAGGGAGTGTTGAAATGTCTTTATCATTGAGTCATCTTTGAGTTGCTGGCTGATGACATCAGATCTCAACAGAGTGCAGGTTCTGGGGTCAGATGGCCACAGTCCATGGTAGAATAAAGTTGGCATCAAAGATCAAAGAAGATCCCATCAATGTTGCACCTGAGTGTGGAAGGCCACTAAAGGTCAGAATCCATTTGGTCTTCAGGAAGCGTGGGGAGATAATTGGAAGAAAGAGGGTTTTCTCTCCTTCCAGCGGGCATCAATGTGTTGTCCAGCACTGTTTATTTACAGCATGGGTAATGGGAGATTGGCAGCGATGATCAGTCACTCATCAATGTGTCCTGCCAGAGCACCTGTCAGAAACATTCTGGCAAACCTCACTCCAACTCAGGTCGAATGTGAGCTGCACTCAGTGACCCAGAGTCACCCAAAAAAAGCTCTTCCACAGAAGGAAGGCGCCTGACAGACTTCCTCATGTGGTACAGGGTGGGATCTTTATTATCTACTGATCCACTGCACTCCTGGCTGGCTTTCTAGATTTTATTCTCCGAAAAGTCGAGGTCATCCAGAAATCCATTGCCCGCGTTCCTACTTTGCATCCAATCCCATTCCCTTATCATCCCTCCCCCTGGACTCACTGACCTACACTGGCTCCCAGCCAAGAGTTGACTTGATGCTAAAATGTTCATCTTTACTTTCAAATCCCCTTTGCGTTCTCTTCCCTCCCCTACCTCTGTGATCTCCTCCAGCTCCATGACCCCTCCATAATCTCTATAGTCCTTGAATTCTGGATCATTGAGCTTGTCCCTCAATTCCCATTGGTCTACCATGAGCAGCCATGCCGTCAACTGCATGGTTCCCAAAATCTGGAATTCTTTCCAGAAACCCCTCTACTTTGTCTCTCTCCCTCTCTCTTGGTTTGTCTGCCTCTCTCTCTCTCTCTCTCTCTTCTACTTAGAGGCTCCTTCAACATATCCTGACAACAAGATTTGGTCACTTCACCCTATACCTCCTTCCAACAAAAACAGAAAGCACTGGAGGAACTCAGTAGGTCTGACAGCACCTGTAGAGAGTCAACAGTTCATGTCCACCTTTGGCAGTCTGACAAAGCCAGAAGATGTCAGAGAGAAGTAGGCTGTTCAGCCCATCGAGTCTGCTCTGTGATTCAATGAGGTCTGGACCAATCTCGTCATCCTCAACTCCACTTTCCTGCCTTTTCCCCATAAACCTACCAATGAAATATCTGTCTGTTTCAGAATTGAATATCCTGAAGGACCCAGCCTCGACACCCTCAGTAGTAAGGTATTCCATGGATCCACAACTCTCTGAGGGAAGGAATTCATCTAAATCCCCATCTTAAATGGATAGACATTCAGAGTTCACCCTTCACAGGCAGAACAAGGTGTCCCTAAACCATCAGGGAAACGGAGCGGCAGCACGCAGAATGGGTTCAAGGAACAACTCTTGAATACCCGCACCGAACAATCCCACCGCCAACTGCCCCTCCCACTCCCCTGAGGGCATGCAAGTCCTGGGCCTCCTCCACCTACCCACCAACTGGAGGAAGAACACCTCATTTTCTGCCTTGGGACCCTCCAACTACATGGCATCAATGTCGATTTCGCCAGTTTCCTAATCTCCCCTTCCCCCTACCTCATCCCAGATCCAACCCTCCAACTCAGCACCGCCCTCTTGATCTGTCCTGCCTGTCCATCTTCCTTCCCACCTACCTACTCCACCTTCCCTTCTGCCCTATCACCATCAGCCCCCATCTGCATCTACCTATTGTCTTCCTAGCTACCTCACCCTCACCTCTTCCCTGCCCCCATTTATCTCTCTTTCCCCTCCCCCTCCACATTCCTGATAAAAGGCTTATGCCCGAAATGTTGACCCTCCTGCTCCTCGGATACTGCCTGACCTGCTGTGCTTTTCCAGTGCCGATAAAAGGCTTATGCCCGAAATGTTGACCCTCCTGCTCCTCGGACCCACCTGCTGTGCTTTTCCAGTGCCGCATTTTTCGACTCTCAAGAATCTGCAGTCCTCACTTTCTCCTAGTTCCTAAAACCAGTCACCAAGCCTGAGTTTGGTCTCTGCATTATAAATGAGAGTGGATTGTGAGCTGTAAATATAGCAGACGAGATTGAAAGAAGCACTGGTAAAATGATACATCACCTGCTGGGTGGGTGTGGGGTCTTGAACAGGAGGAGAGAGGAGTCAAATGGATGAGTGCTGCAATTTCTGTAAGTGCGATAGTGGAAGAGGGATGCAGTTGGAGGCAGTCAGGAAGTGCGAAGAGTGATGGAGGGGTGGATCAGGGGGTCAAAGAGGGAACGGTGTCTGTGGAATGTTGAGAGTGGAGGGGAACTTATCTCTGGCAGCCCACCCACATTGGCAACCTGGTACCTGCATGACCTCACCCATGTGGCACCCTATCAGCCTCAGCCACCTGGGCACCCTGCTGACCTCACCTGCCATCCTATGCAGCTCACCCACCTGACACTCCCACATGGACTGTGCCCATGTGGCATCCCACCCATCTCACTCAGCTGGCACACAACTGTGCTCAAGTTACAGGGAGAGGCTGAATAAGCTGGGGCTATCTTCCCTGGCGTGTCAGACGCTGAGGGGTGACCTTGTAGAGGTTTATAAAATCATGAAGGGCATGGATAGAGTGAAAAGACATGGTCTTTTTCCCCAGGGTAGAGCAGTCCAAAATTACAGGGCACAAGTTTAAGGTGAGAGGGGCAAGATTTAAAAGGAACCAAAGGGACAACTTTTTCACACAGAGGGTGGTACGTGCATGGAATGAGCTGCCAGAGGAAGTGGTGGAGGCTGGTACAATTAAAGCATTTAAAAGGCATCTGGATGGGTTTATGAACAGAAAGGGTTCAGAGGGATATGGGCCAAGTACTGGTAAATGGAACAGGATTAATTTGGGATATCTGGTCAGCATGGATGAATTGGACTATTTTGTGCTGTACATCTCTATGACTGTATGGTCATTCACTGCGCTGTGTTGTAATTTGATTCCATTCAGTTACAAATGTTTGACTGGTCTCAAGTGAGTTGATTTGCTGCCTCTTTCTCTTTCTCCTCAAAGAGTTTTTTTGAAAAAAATCATTCATGGGACATGGGTGTCGCTGGCTGGGCCAATATTTGTTGCCTGTCCTGTGTAGCCCTTGAGAAGGTGGTGGTGAGCTGCCTTCAGGTAGGCCCACAATGTTTCCTGTTGAACACTGTTCAGTGTAGGTCTGAAAGCATTCCCCACAAGACCAGTCTATTCATATCTTGTTATTGGCGAGTTGTATGCCTGCACTTTCAGTATCTTGTTCGTTTCTGTTCCAACCACCTGGGTTATCGAGGAGAGCGTAAGGTAATGATACCATCTGGGACAAGGAGGCCACATGAATTCTTCAGCAGAGGATCAGCTCAAACCTGACAGAAACAGTGAATAAAAGTACATGTTAGCAGTTCATCACGTTACGCCTGAGTATTATGTAAGTCTCTTATGAGACTATCAGGCTCAACCTAATGTTAAGTGCACATTACTACTCAGCCAGATGTTGTTATGTACAAACATGTGTCAGTGTAGGCTGCTCGCTCCTTCAAACCTGTTCTGCTGTGCAATCATGGCTGATTTGATGTTAATGTCAACGTTACATTCCTGCCTATCCCCAGTAATCCCTTGGGCGTCACGAACCTGTTCAATTCTACCTTTAAAACATTGAAGGATTTTGCATCCACTGCTTTTTCTGAGAGGAAATTATTTTCAAACTGTGACCTGAGTTTCAGATTTCCCACAAGACAAAACATTCTTTCGACATCCACCTGGGAAAGTTCCCTCAGGATCAATTGTATGTGTCAATTCAGTCGCCTCTGATTCTTCTGAACTCCAGGATGCAGATCCAGCCAGTCAAGCCTTTCTAAGGCAATCTGATCATTCCAGGGATGAATCTAGCAAACCTTCTCTGAACAGTTTCCAACATATGCGCATCCTTCTGTAGTTACACAGTACACAATGCTCCAGATGTGGTCTCATCTATGCCCTATACAGCTGAAGTCTAACCTCCCTACTCTTTCATTCAATTCCCCTCTCAATATAATATCACATGTTACTAGCGTCCCTGATAACTTGGCCTACCTGCAAACGCACCCTCTGGAATTCATTTAGAAGTCACACGACACCGGGTAATAGTCCAACAGATTTACTTGAAATCACAGGCTTTCTGAGCGCTGCTCCTTCGCCAGGTGAACCTGTTGGACTATAACCTGGTGTCATGTGACATTTAACGTTGTCCACCCCGATCCAACACTGGAACCTCTACATCATCTGTAATTCATCCTCTCGGAGACTCACATCCCCCTGCGTCTCAGAGCCCTGCAACCTCCCACCATTTTGTTAATGTGCCTTTTTAAAATTCTTTCTGACATAGTTGACCCTACATGTCAATACTGAGAACAATCACAGAAGAACTCTGCACACTCTAGAGCACGTGCGTTGGATTCAAAAGAAATACACACACACAATTCCAGTCCATCCCGGGTAAAGTCCACTGTATCCTGATGCGCAGAGCTTATTTTGTGATGCCAAATCAAACTTTTCAGATCCTAGCTACCTTACACAACAGTTTCCATCTAATCAAGGCTAAGTGATAAACTGATTATTTTAATGTAACTGACTCCAGAGGATTCTGCTTTTCGAAAAGGTTCTAACGAGAGTTTAAGCAGCCTTTTAAAATAATCTACCGCTGTACCTTAACCTTTTCTTTTGTTTAATCCCTTCTTGAGTTTGAAGTCAATACGCACTCCACTCAAGAGTTATAATTCCCTGGTTGTCAACTGTATGTAGCTTTTCTAGTACTCGATGTCCCTTATGTCGGAGAAATTGGAGTCATGGAGTCACAGAGATGTACAGCATGAAAACAGACCCTTCGGTCCAACTCGTCCATGCCGACCAGATACCCTAACTTAATATAGTCCCATTTGTCAGCACTTAGCCCATATCCCTCCAAACCCTTCCGATTCATATACACATCCAGATGCCTTTTAAGTATTGCAATTGTACCAGCCTCCACCACATCCTCTGGCAGCTCATTCCATACCCTCGGTGTGAAAAAGTTGTCCCTTAGGCCCCTTATAAATCTGTCCCCTCTGACCCTAAACCTACGCCTTTTAGTTCTGGACTCCCTCACCCCAGGGAAAAGACCTTGCCTGTTTATTCTATCCATGCCCCTCATGATGTTGTAAACCTCTATAAGGTCACCCCTCAGCCTCTGACTCTCCAGGGAAAACAGCCCCAGTCTGTTCAGCCTCTCCCTATAGCTCAAACCCTCCAACCCTGGCAACATCCTTGTAAATCTTTTCTGAACCCTTTCAAGTTTTACAACATCTTTCCGATAGGAGGGAGGGAGGATGGGGAGTAAGATTCATGGAAACAAGATTTAATTAACTGCAGACAGAAACGTTACAGAGAGGGTAGCTGTCAGACTCCTGACTGCAATTGGCTCTTTTGGCTTGGGAGGACTGGGAATGACGTGGGTGAGATTAGCAAAGGTCATGTGTAATCCTCTTTCTGTCTTTATGAAAATGACAGAGATATTAACTCAATGAACCCAGATAGAATTACAGGGCAGCAAACTATCCAGTCATGAGAGCCCTTAGCTTTAACCCTTTCAACATGTGGGACATGTCCTTCCCCTCCACACTTTCAAAGTCAATTGCGACTCAGTGGGTGACATTGTAGTTTCTTCAGAAAGAAGCTCATGAATTCAATCCCCATTCCAGACCTGGAGTAGGGCAGAAATCCAGGCTGAGACCCTAATGCAGAGTGGGGGAGAGAGCAGTGCAGTGCCAGACAACCAGTGCTGAGGGAGTGCTGCACTGTCAGAGGGTCAGTGCTGACGGAGTGCCGCACTGTCAGAGGGTCAGTGCTGACGGAGTGTCTCGCACAGTCGGAAGGTCATTTATTTAATTCCCAAATTCAGTAACAGTGACTGAGGCAGAGACACAGAGGTCAGTGCTGAAGGAGTGTCACTCTGTCAGAGAGTCAGTGCTGAGGGAGTGCTGCACTGTTGGAGAGTCAGTGCTGAGGGAGTGCTGCACTGTTAGAGGGTCAGTGCTGAGGGAGTGCCGCACTGTCGGAGGGTCAGTGCTGAAGAAGTGTCACTCTGTCAGAGAGTCAGTGCTGGGGGAGTGCTGCACTGTTGGAGAGTCAGTGCTGAGCCTGTGCTGCACTGTTGGAGGGTCAGTGCTGAGAGAGTGCTGCACTGTCAGAGGGTCAGTGCTGAAGGAGTGTCACTCTGTCAGAGAGTCAGTGCTGAGGGAGTGCCGCACTGTCGGAGGGTCCGTGCTGAAGGAGTGTCACTCTGTCAGAGAGTCAGTGCTGAGGGAGAGCCACACTGTCAGAGGGTCAGTATTGAGGGAGTGCTGCACTGTCAGAGGGTCAGTGCTGAGAGAGTTTTGCACTGTCCCAGGGTCAGTGCTGAGGGGGAGCCGCAGTGTCAGAGATGCAATACTGAGGGAGTGACGGACTGTCAGAGGGTCAAAACTAAGGGAGTGATGCATTGTCAGAGAGTCAGTACTGAGGGTGCACTGCACTGTCAGAGGGTCAGTACTGAGGGAATGCCGCAGTGTTGGAGGGTCAGTGCTGAGTGAGCGCTGCACTGTTGGAGGGTCAGTGCTGAGGGATGCTGCACTGTCGGAGGGTCAGTGCTGATGGAGTGCTGCACTGTCAGAGGGTCAGTGCTGAGGGAACACTGCACTGTCAGAGAGTCAGTGCTGAGGGAGTGCTGCACTGTCAGAGGGTCAATGCTGAGATAGTGTCACTCTGTCAGAGGGTCAGTTCTGAGGGAGTGCTGCACTGTCAGAGGGTCAGTACTGAGGGATGCTGCACTGTCGGAGGGTCAGTGCTGAGGGAGCAATGCACTGTCAGAGGGTCAGTACTGAGGGAGTGCTGCACTGTCGGAGGGTCAGTACTGAGGGGGCACTGCACTGCCAGAGGGTCAGTACTGAGGGAGTGCTGCACTGTTGGAGGGTCAGTGCAGTGCTCCTCAACACTGTCGGAAGGTCAGTGCTGAGGGAGCAATGCACTGTCGGAGGGTCAGTGCTGAGGGAGTGCTGCACTGTCAGAGAGTCAGTGCTGAGGGATGCTGCACTGTCGGAAGGTCAGTGCTGAGGGAGCACTGCACTGTCGAAGGGTCAGTGCTGACGGAGTGCTGCACTGTCAGAGGGTCAGTGCTGAG
>NW_025208855.1:12298-15391 GCF_004010195.1 Chiloscyllium plagiosum | reverse complement strand
AGTTCCACTGGGACAACACTACTATTATAGGACACGCCAAACAGAGAACAGCCAGGGAATTCCGAGAGGAATGGCACTCCTCCACAGATTCAATCAATAAGCACATCGACCTGGACCCAATATACCGGCCACTGCAACGGACAGACAGCTGGAACTGACAACTGGAAACGGCAGATACAAATCACTATAAATGCCAGAGGAAATATCACAGAAGCGCTTCACAGGAGGCTCCCAAGCACTGAGGATGTCACCGAGACAGGGGACGAAACGTCTGAATACAAATTCCCAGTTCGGCGAACAGAACCACAACGATGGATTGAGAAGCCATGTATTAGATTTATGCCAAATAGGTGATAGGCAAAATCATCTCCATTAAGTATCTCTTTGACCACTGTCCCAAGACATGTAATGGTGTTACCATTGCTAACTCTTTCACGGTCATTATACTGGAGTTACTAATCACCAGAATCTCAACATGGCTCGCAACGAAAATACAGTGACTCCAAGAGCATGTCAGTAAACAATAATACTACGGTCTACAACTTAACTCCTGACTCTCCCCAGATCCTGTCTATCATATATGTGGAGATGGAAGCGAGGAAGCATCGGGAAAGAAATAGTGATGTCTTGCAAGCTGTCAATGTTGGTCAAGGACAGTATTGCAGTTGCAGAAATGATGTTTAGGGAGTCGTCAACTGAGGTAGTGTGGGCTTGGGATAAAAACAGGAAAAGAGAGTTCAACCTGTTATGGAGTTTTCTATAGGCCTCCGAATAATTCCAGGGATGTAGTGGAAATGATAGCAAAGATGATTCTGGATAGGAGTGAGAGACACAGGATGGTTGTCATGGGGGTCTTCAACTTTCAAAAAATTGACTGGGAACAGTACAGTACGAGTACTATAGATGGGTCAGTTTTTGTCCAGTGTGTGCAGTAGGGCTTCCTGACTCAATATGCAGACAGGTCAATGGGGGCGAAGCTACATTAGATTTGGTAATGGGTAATGAGCCCCGCCAGGTATTCGACTTGGACGTAGGTGAGCACCTGGTGATACCGATCACAATTCTGTTATGTTTACTTTGGTGATAGAAATGAATAGGTGTATACCACTGGGCAAGAGGTACAGCTGGGGGAAAGACAATTACGATCGATTAGGCAAGATTTACGAAGCATTGGATGGGGAAGGAAACAGCAGGGGATGTGCACATTAGAAATGTGGAGCTTATTCAATGAAAAGCTCCTGAGTGTCCTCGATAAATATGTAACTGTCAGGCAGGCAGGAAGCTGTAGAGTGCGGGAGCCGTGGTTTACAAAGGAAGTGGAAACTCTGGTCAAGAGGAAGAAAAAGGCTGATGTTAGGATGAGAGAGCTCAGAAGGGCCAGTTGGAAGTATGAGAAGATGTTGGCGGATAGGATCAGGGTAAACCCTAAGGCTTTCTATAGGTATTTAAGGAATAAATGATTAGATTAAGATTAGGGCCAATCAAGGATAGTAGTGGGAAGCTGTGCGTGGAGTCAGAGTTATGGGAAGCACTAAATGAATATATTTCGAAAGTATTCATTCTAGAAAATAACAATGTTGTAGAGGAGAATACTGAGATACAGTTTACTAGACTTGGTGGGACTGAAGCTCAGAAGGACGAGGTATTAGAAATCCTGCGGAGTGTGAAAATAGATAACTCCCATGGGCCGGATGGGATGTATTCTCGGAACCTCTTTGAAGACAGCGAGGAGATTGCTGAGCCTCTGGCCTTGGTCTTGAAATCGTCATTGTCTTCAGCAATAGTGCCAGAAGACAGGAGGATAGCAAATGTGATTCCCCTGTTCCAGAAGGGGAGTAGAGACAACCCTGATAATGATAGACCAGTGAGCCTTACTACAGTAGTTGGTCAAATGTTGGAAAATGATATCAGAAATAGGATTTGTAATCATTTGAAAAGAATAATTTGCTTAGGGATAGTCAGCACGGTTTTGTGAAGGGTAGGTTGTGCCTCATAAACCTTATTGAGTTGTTTGAGAAGGTGACCAAACAGGTAGATCAGAGTAAACCGGTTGATGTGTTGTATATGGATTTCAGCAAGGTGTTCAATAAGGTTCCGCAAAATAGGCTATTGTACAAAATGTGCAGGAATAGGATTGTGGGAGATACAGCAGTTTGGATCAGTGATTGGCTTGCTGAAAGAAGACAGAGGATGGTGGTTGATGGAAATGATCATCCTGGAGTCTAGTTACTGGTGGTGTACCGCAAGGGTTGGTGTTGGGACCACTGTTGTTCATCATTTTTATAAACGACCTGGTTAGGGGCGTAGAAGTGCGGGTTCGTAAATTTGCAGATGACACGAAGGTCGGTGGAGATGTGGATTGCGACGAAGGATGCTGTAGGTTAGAATGAGGCATAGATAATTTGCAGAGCTTGGTCTGAGACGTGGAAAGTAGAATATAATGCGAACAAGTGTGAGGTAATTCACTTTGGTCTGAGTAACCGGAATGCAAAGTACTGGGCTAATGGTAAGATTCGTGGTAGTGCAGATGAGCAGAGATATCTCGGTGGCCAGGACCACAGATCCTTGAAATTTACCACCCAGATTGACATGGTTGCTAAGACGGCATCCACTGTTAGAGCTTATATGAACTGAGTGATCGAGTTCCAGAACCATGAGGTTAGGCTACAGCTTCCACCCTCCCTCCTAATCTCCCTTCCCAGTTCTCTCTCTCTGTCCTTTCCCGTATGCTCTCCTTCTCTCCACCCACCATCACTGCTTCTGAACTACCTCCCTCACTGTCTCTCTTCCCCCTTTCACTCTTTCCGAAAAGACCACTCCCTCCGTGCCTCCCTCGTCAGGTCTACACCGCCCACCAACACAACCTCCACTCCCGGCACCTTCCCCTGCAACCGCAAGAAATGCAAAACTTGCGCCCACACCTCCCCCCTTACTTCTCTCCAAGGCCCCAAGGGACACTTCCATATCCGCCACAAATTCACCTGCACCTCCACACACATCATCTCTTGCATCCGCTGCACCCGAGGCGGCCTCCTCTATATTGGGGAGACAGGCCGCCTACTTGCGGAACGTTTTAGAGAACACATCTGGGAT
>NW_025208855.1:9849-12250 GCF_004010195.1 Chiloscyllium plagiosum | reverse complement strand
AGCAGTTTGGATCAGTAATTGGCTTGCTGAAAGAAGACAGAGGATGGTGGTTGATGGAAATGATCATCCTGGAGTCTAGTTACTGGTGGTGTACCGCAAGGTTTGGTGTTGGGACCACTGCTGTTCATCATTTTTATAAACGACCTGGTTAGGGGCGTAGAAGTGCGGGTTCGTAAATTTGCGGACGACA
This sequence comes from Chiloscyllium plagiosum, assembly GCF_004010195.1. NCBI lineage: Eukaryota > Metazoa > Chordata > Chondrichthyes > Orectolobiformes > Hemiscylliidae > Chiloscyllium > Chiloscyllium plagiosum. Next base: position 12,060 of record NW_025208855.1, on the reverse strand, counting down.
CGAAGGTCGGTGGAGATGTGGATTGCGACGAAGGATGTTGTAGGTTAGAAAGAGGCATAGATAATTTGCAGAGCTTGGTCTGAGACGTGGAAAGTAGAATATAATGCGAACAAGTGTGAGGTAATTCACTTTGGTCTGATTAACCGGAATGCAAAGTACTGGGCTAATGGTAAGATTCGTGGTAGTGCAGATGAGCAGAGAGATCTCGGTGACCAGGTCCACAGATCCTTGAAATTTACCACCCAGATTGACATGGTTGCTAAGAAGGCATACACTGTAAGAGCTTATATGAACTGAGTGATCGAGTTCCAGAACCATGAGGTTATGCTACAGCTTCCACCCTCTCTCCTAATCTCCCTTCCCAGTTCTCTCTCTCTGTCCTTTCCCATATGCTCTCCTTCTTTCCACCCACCATCACTGCTTCTGAACTACCTCCCTCACTGTCTCTCTTCGCCCTTTCACTCTTTCCGAAAAGACCACTCCCTCCGTGCCTCCCTCGTCAGGTCTACACCGCCCACCAACCCAACCTCCACTCCCGGCACCTTCCCCTACAACCGCAAGAAATGCAAAACTTTCGCCCACACCTCCCCCCTTACTTCTCTCCAACGCCCCAAGGGACACTTCCATATCCGCCACAAATTCACCTGCACCTCCACACACATCATCTTTGCATCCGCTGCACCCAAGGCGGCCTCCTCTATATTGGGGAGACAGGCCGCCTACTTGCGGAACGTTTTAGAGAACACCTCTGGGACACCCTGACCAACCAACCCAACCACCCCGTAGCCCAACACTTTAACTCCCCCTCCCACTCCACCAAGGACATAGAGGTCCTTGGACTCCTCCATCGCCAGACCATGGCAACACGTCGGCTGGCGGAAGAGCGCCTCATCATCTGCCTGGGAACCCTCCAACCACAAGGGATGAACTCAAATTTCTCCAGTTTCCTCATTTCCCCTGCCCCCACCTTGTCTCAGTCAAATCCCTCGAACTCAGCACCGCCTTCCTAACCTGCAATCATCTTCCTGACCTCTCCGCCCTTGCCCCACTCCGGCCTATCACCCTCACCTTGACCTCCCTCCACCTATCGCATTTCCAAAGCCCCTCCCCCAAGTCCCTTCTCCCTACCTTTTATCTTAGCCTGCTGGACACACTTTCCTCATTCCTGAAGAAGGGCTTATGCCCGAAACGTCCATTCTCCTGTTCCTTTAATGCTGCCTGACGTGCTGCGCTTTTCCAGCAACACATTTTCACCCCTTTGACTCTCCCCTTACACACACTCTTTCCCCTCCACTATCTCTGCCCACGAGCATGCCTCCTCTCTTTCATACCCCTCCTCCCACCGTTTTTTCACGCCCCATCTCTTCCTCTCTCTCCCCTCTCCCTTTCACTCTCCTTCCATTCCTTGCCTCTCTCCTCCTCGCTCTTCGCTCCCTTTCCACTCTTCCACTCTCACTACCTTCCTTCCCGCTCTCTCCTACTTCTTCTTGTTCTCGTTGTACCTCTCCATCTCCCGGTCTCTCCCACCCCCTCTCTCTCCTTCAGGCTCGCTACCCGTCCCCTCTATCATGTACACATCAATGCGTCTATCACACTCTCTCCCCTCCTTATCCGCACGCTCCTTACCTCTCCTGAGTCTCACGCTCTATGCACCTACCTCTATGTCTCCCCTCCCCCTCTCTTGCTCCCAGACTCTCTCTGTCTCTCTCTCTCCCTGCACCTGCCCTTCTCCCGCTCCCTCTCTGTTAATCTCTTCCCTCTCTCACCCCTCCCGAACTCTTACTTCCCCGTCCCTCACTGTCTCTGCTCTCTCTCTCTCCCGTCTCCATTTCTCGAAAACCCTCCATCACTCTCTCTCATTTTTCTCTCTTTTGCTGTATCTCGCTACCCGCACCTCTCTTCTCTTACTTCCCCGTCCCTCACTGTCTCTGCTCTCTCTCTCTCCCGTCTTCATTTCTCGAAAACCCTCCATCACTCTCTCTCATTTTTCTCTCTTTTGCTGTATCTCGCTACCCGCACCTCTCTCCTCCTGCCTTTTTTCTCTCTCTGTTGCTCCCATCACCACTCTCCCGCTCTATCACTGCCCTCCCTCTCTTGCACCCTCTCTCCCTCTCTTTCTCAATCGCCCCTCCTTTTGTCACTTAATCATTCTCTGTCCTCTCTCCCACTTGTCCCTGTCGCACTCTCTCCCTTGACCTGTGCCTCTCCAGT
>NW_025208855.1:0-9727 GCF_004010195.1 Chiloscyllium plagiosum | reverse complement strand
CTCTCACTCCCCCTCGTGTCTGTCTCTCCTCACTGCCCTCTCTCTCTACCTCTCCCTCTACCTCTCTCCTTCTTCACCTCCCCTCCCTCACTGTCACTGCCCTCTCTCCGTCTCTCTCTCTCACGTCTTCTCTCGCTCACACTCCCGCTCTCTCGCCAAGCTCTCTGACTCTCCCCACATCCCCGCTTCCCCTCTCCATCTATCTATCCGTTCAGCCCTCTCTAACCTTTCATCACCTCTCTCCTCCTGCTCTTTGTTTCTCGCAAAGCTTTCTCTCTCCCTCACCCTCCTCGCTTTCTCTATTTCTCTCAGTCGCCTCCTTCGTATATTACTCTAATATCCTCCCTCCAGGAGAAAGTGAGGACTGCAGATGCTGTAGATCAGAGCTTAAAAATATGTTGCTGGAAAAGCGCAGCAGGTCAGGCAGCAACAAAGGAGAAGGAGAATCGACGTTTCTGGCATAAAGCCTGAAGAAGGGCTTATGCCCGAAACGTCGATTCTCCTTCTCCTTTGATGCTGCCTGACCTGCTGTGCTTTTCCAGCAACACATTTTTAAGCTCATCCTCCCTCCAGCCCTCTCTCTGTCCTCTCTTCACCCCCTCTCTCTTATCCCTCCCTCTGTCTCTCTATCACTTTCCTCTCGCTCCCCGTCCACTGTTTTTCCCCTTCCCTCCCGTTCTCCTCTCCCCTACCTCTCACTCTCTATCCCGACCTTTCTCTCTCTCCCTTGCCTCTGTTTATTTCTCCTCCATTCTGTGCCTTTCCCATCTCTGTCGCTCTGTCTTTATCTTCCAGTCCTTGTCTAGGTCTCTCTTCCCTCCCACTCTCTCATCCATTTCCCTGTCTCTCCCCCTCGCTATCATCTCCACTACGATCGTTCTCTTTCTCTCTGCCTCTCCCTCTCTCTATCCTCCGTTTCCGTCCACTCTCTCTCTCTTCCACCTCTCTCGTTCTCTCCTTTCTCCCGTCACTCTTCCCTTGCCCCCCTTCTTCTGTCCCTTCCCATCCCTCTCCTCTCTTACCCCTCCTTCGCTATCTCTACCCCCTCTATCTATCCACCCTCAGTTTCTCCCACTCCCTCTCTCTCGCCCCGCCCCTCGGTCTGACTCTCACTCCAGCTCGCAAGCACCATCCATCTCTCTGTCTATCTCCTCCATCTCTCTCTTTCCGCCAAACTATCACTGTCGCTCCCCGACCACACTCTCCCTTTGCCTCTCATAATCTTTTCCACGCCACACACTCGATCGCCAAACCTCTTATTTCCTCCTGTCTCTCTTGCCTCTCACTTGGTCTCTCCAGATGTCCCTCTCCCTATCTCCCTCACCCTGTCTCTCTAAACCTCCCCCTGACTCTATCTCTCTCTCTCTCAAATCTCTCTCTCCGTCACACTCTCTCTCCATCCTTTCTGAAACTTCCCCCCTCCGGCTATCCTGCTCGCCCCATTCTCTTTCCACTTCCCTGAGTTTCTCACTCCCCTATCTCTCTCTCTCTCTCTCTGTATCACCACACTGCCTCTCTCTGTCTGCACCCTCATTCTCTGTCTCTCCCTCTCCACTGCCATTTCTCGCTCTTTCAACCCTGTCTCTGCACCCCTCTCATTCGCCCTCCACGTCTTGCTTCTCTCCCGCTCTCTCCATACTGCCCGGTCTCTTTTGCTTCCTTCCCTCTCTCTTTCTCCATTACCCCATCCCTTTCCACTCCGCCACATCTATTTCTCCCGTCCTCTATCTTTCTTCTCCCACTTTCACCTTCTCTGCACCAGGCACCTCCCTCTCACTCAAACCCTCCCTCTAATTCTTCCCACCATCTCATTCCCCCTTCCGCACTCTGACTCTCCCCAACTCTGTCAGTCCCCTCAAGTTCACACCTCACCATTTCTCCATCACTTTCCGAAATTTCGTTTCTCTCCTCTTTCTTTCAATCTCGCTTCTCCCTCTTTCGCGCTCACCTCCCCTCTCCTTCTAACTCCCTCCTCCATGTACCTTTTCTCCCCTCTCTCCCCAATCTCCCTCTCTCCACTTTTTCTCCTCCTCCCACACTATTTTCCCTCCCTCTCTGCCGCTGTCTCTTCCCCTCTCTCACCCCTCCATTTCCATTTCTCTCCCCTCGCTCTCCCCCTCCTACGCCCTTTATCTACTCCATCCCCTCTCTGTCCCTATCTCTCCTCTTTCTCTCTCCCGTCTCCCTCTCGACTCTCTCTCTCACGCGTCTCCCTCTCTTTATGTCTCTTTCTTGATTGCCCCACTCTGTCTCTACCCTGCCTCTTTTCTTTCTCGCTCCTGTATGTCTTTCCACCATTCTCCCATCCCTGTCACTCACCCACCCTTCTCTCTCTCTCCCCGTCTGCCCACCTTCCAGCTCTTTTTATCGATAACCGCCCTCTTTCTCACACTATCTTACACGACTCTCTCTTTCCCGTCTCTCAATTTCCCCCCTCTGCCAGTCCAATCTCTCTCTCTCTCTCTCTCTCTCTCTCTCTCTCTTCCCTTCTCTCACACTTCTCCCCTCTCCGGCTCTCTCTTTCTCCAGCCACCCACTAAATCTCTCTTTATCCAGCTTCCCTCCTTATCTCACTTCCTCCCGCCTCCCTCGCTATTTCTCCTCCCCTCTCTCTGCCTTCCCTCTCAGTGCCTCTCCCTCTCTACACCTTTCTATCTCCCTCCTGTCTATCACTCCCCAACGCCTGCCCACTATCTCTCTCGCTCCCTTTACCTTCCACTCTCTCCCTTACCATCACTCCCTCTCTCTCCATTTCTTTCTCTCTATGTCCCACCTCACCTCCCCCTCTGTCAGCTACCGGTCATGTTCCTGAACCCCTCCCACTTCTGCTTTCTTCCCTTCTCACTCTTCCCTCTCTCCCTCTCTTCCCCTGCTATCTAACTCTCACCACTGCCGTCGCTCTTTTTCCGCCTCTCTCTCTGTCACCGTTCAATCTCTCCCTCTCTCTTCTGCATCCCTCTCTGCTCCCTTTATTACTTTCTCTCGTATCTCCCCAATTCTATCTTTCTCACTCCCCACATGCCTCACTCTCTCAATCCATGCGTCTCTCTCTCACCACTCTCTGTCCCTCCCCATCCTCCTCTTCTTATCTCGATCTCCCTCTCTCTCAGTCTGTCTCGCACTCCCCTTCCTCTCGTCTTTCCCCTCTCTCATAATCTCCTCCTTCGCCCTCTCCTCCCTCCCTCTCTCTCTCTGTCTGCCCCTCCTCATCTCTCTATCTCCCTTCCATCTCTCTATCGGTCTCCACTTCCCTATGCTTTGTCTCCCTCGCATTCTCTCTCCCCTATTTCTTTCTATCTCCCCTTTGCTCTCTCTCTCCTCTGCATCATTTCTTTTGCTCCCCATCTCTCTCTCCTCTCCCTCTCTCTCCCCCTCGCTCCCCCTTCTCTCTCACACTCTGTTTGCACTCCTCCTCGCTCCCCTCTCACGCCCACACCTCCCTATCTTTCTCCCCCTCATGACTGTCTCTCTCTCTCCTTCTGTCCCTGTGTCTCCCTCTCCCCATTTCACCAACCCCCAGTCCAGGAGTTCCTCTCACCGCCCAAACTCTCTCTCACACCCTAGTCTCTCTCCACCTTCCTCCATCTCTCTGCCCCTCCATTCCTTTTCCTTCTCTCTTCCACCCCATGCTTTGGCTCTACTGTTCCCTCTCTTCATCCACTACCCCACTGTCTCTTCCTCTTTCCTCACTCTCACTTTTGTCCTCCTAGTCACTCTCACCTTCCCTGCCTCGTTTCCCCTCTCTCTCCCTCCTCGCCACTTTCTCTCTCTCTTCCTCCCGCCTCCCTCTCTGTTTCGCCCTTTCCTCTCTCCCTTCCTTTCACTTGCTCACAGCATCATTCCCCCCTCTCTCTATCCTGTTTTTCTCTCTCTCCCTCTCCCCACCTCTCTGTCTTCCCGCATTGCCACCTCTCTCGCTGGTTCTCTTCGTCTCTGCCTCTGATTGCCTCACACACCTCCACCCTCTATCACGCTTTCTCCCACCTCCCTCTCTTTGACACCATCCCTTTCTCTCTGGACACTTCCTCACTTTCTCTCTCTTTCTAGTTCCCTCCAACTCTCTCTTTCTCTCTCCCCATTTACCTCTCTGTCCCCCCGAACTCCCTCTCATTTCACTCCTCTCCCTCTCTCAGCCTCTTACCGTCATCCCCATTCAGTCTCCGCGCCTCTGTCTTTCTACCACATTCTCTCTCCAGCCCTCTCTCCCTCTCCTTTCTGTCTTTCCCCACTTCCCTGTGCCCCTCTCGACCTAACCCTCCCCCATTTCTCTCTCTCGCTCCCCACTCCCTCATTGGCGAGGCCTCCATCTCTTCCTACCCCTCCTCTTCGTTGTCACACCCCTCATTCTCACGCTCTCCCCTTTGACGCTTTTAATCTCCCCTCACTCTCTGTCTCTCTGAGCCCTGTCTCTCTCACTCCCTCTCTGTACATATGTTTCTTTCCCTTCTTCTCTTTCTGCCTTTCTCTCTCCACACCTTGGTCTCTCTCCACAGTGCCTCGATTTACACCCTCTCCCTCCCTCCACTCGTTCACTGTCTCCCACCTCCCTCATTCTCTCCCCTCCATTTCTCTCTCCACCCACCCGCACGCCTCGCTCTCCCTCACTGTCTCTATGCCCACCTCCCTCACTCTCTATCTTCCCCACTCTCTCTAATTCCCCATAACACTCTCACTTCTGTCTCTCTCGCTATATCTTCCTTCCTCCCTATCTCCCTCTCTCTGCCCGCACTCTCCCACTGTCTCTCCCATCCTCCCGCCCTATCTCGACCAGCCCACACTCTCTCACGCTCCCACCTTTCTCTATCTCCCCTCTCTCGCTTCTACACTGTCTCAGTTTCAATCAGCCTCCTGCTCTCTCTGTCTGCCTTTCACTCCTAGTATCGCCTTCGCATTCTCTCCCGCTCTCTCTATCTCTGTCTCCAATTCCCCTTTCTCTCCTCTCCTTTTCTGCTCCCTTTCTCTACCTCTCCCCACTGCGCTCTCTCTCCCTCTCTACCCCACGTTCTCCCTCTCTATTTTCCCACACCCTCTGTGTCTCCCTGCCTTTGTTGCCCGTGCTCTTTCTCCGCCCTCTCTCCATCTCTCTGTCACTCCCATATCACTCTTTCTCTCTTTGGCTCACCACTCTCGCTTTCCCTTTCCATCTTGCCCAGCCCTCCCTGTCTCTATCCCTCTCCCGTCCCCATCTCTCTTCCTCACATCCCCTCTCCCTCTCACCTTCTCCTGTCTCTCCTTCCATCCCACTCTCTCTAACCCCCACAATCTCTCACACTGAGCCCCGCCCGCTCTCCTCCTCAATCGCTTTCTTAACTCTCTTTCCCCATCCTGACCTCTCTCCTGATCCACCACACACCTTGTCTACCCCCACTGTCGCCTCCCCATCTCCACTCCCTCTCTCTCACAATCTCTCACCCCGCACTCTCTACATCCCTTCGCTGCACTCCTTCCCCCTCCCCTATACAGTCTCTCCTGAACTCTCTCTGCCACCATCTCTCGCTTCCCCTCTCTCTGCCCCGCACTCTCACCACACCCTTCTCTCTCCCCTTCCCTCTCTATCCCCATTCCTCTTTCCGCCACCAACCCATTCTCCCAGGCACCCTTTTCTCTCGTTCCACTCACCCTCCCCACTTTCCCTATCTCTCTCTCACCCGCTCTCTCCACCACTTGGTCTCTCTCACCTCATACTTTCTCCCACCAATCTCTCTACACGCCCTTTCTTCCCCCACTCTTCCTCCAATGTACACTCTCACTCTTACCTCACTCTCACTCCCTTCACACCCTTTTGCTGTCTCTTTCTTCCCCTCCCTCTCTGTATTTCGCTGTCCCCACTCCTCTCCTCCCATTCTCCTTCGTCCTCTCTCCCCAATCTCTCTCAACTCCCAATCTCTCGCCCCTGCACTTGCTCTCTCCCGCTTCCCTCTCTCGCCCTGTCTCTCTCTCCCCTCACTTCCTCCCACTCTACAACAATCTCACTCTCTCCAACCTATCCACTCTTCTCCCTCCCATCTCTCCACATGTCTTCCCACGTATCTCTCCCACACTCCCTCTCTCTCTTCGAACCTTCATCCCTCTTTCTGTTCCCATCAATCTTCCCTCTTGCACCTCTCTCATTCTCTCCCTTGTACCCCTCCATTCCCTCTCGCTCCCTCCTTCTCGCTCCCTCCTCATCTCTCTCTGTGTTCCTCACGCTTCCGTCTCTCACTCACTTTCTCATACTATTTCATTCCCGCTACTTCCCTCCCGTCCCTCTCTGTCTCTCACCACCGCCCGCTCTACATTTCTCTCCCTCTCCACCTCCGTTTCCATTTCTCTCCATCACGCCCCTCTCTCTCTGTCTCTCCCGCTAACCCTGACCCTCTCCCTTTCTCTCCTCCATCCCTTTCTCTCTCCATGCCTCCCTCTTTTTCCTCTCTCTCCATTTCCCAATATCCTCCTTTCCGTGTCTCTCCCCACTCCTTCACCCCTCTCCTTTTGTCTCACACTTCTCTTTCCACCTTCTCTCCCTCCGCATCCCTCTTTGTCTCTCACCTCCTCCTCCTCCTCTCTACCCACCGTTCCTCTCTTTCCACCTCTCTCTCTGTCTTTATCTCTCTCTCTCCCCCGCTGTGTCTCTATCCCTTCACCCTCTCTTTCTCACCAACTCTTTTTTCTCCCTCTCACGCTCGACCTTTCTCCTCTGCTGCCGCACGTTCACGTCCCTCCCTCTCTCCATCCTCTCTCCCCTTCTCTCCCTCATGCCTCCCCTCCTTCACTCTCTCCTGTCCCCTCTCTCGCTGCGCACCACCCCTCTTTCTTCCCTCCTCCCTCTCACGCTCGACCTTTCTCCTCTGCTGCCGCACGTTCACGTCCCCCCTCCATCCTCTCTCCCCTTCTCTCCCTCATGCCTCCCCTCCTTCACTCTCTCTCGTTCCCTCACTCGCTGCACACCATCCCTCTTTCTTCCCTCATCCCTCTCTCTCCACCCCTCATCCTCGTCCTTTCACGCTCTCCCGCTCCCTTTCTCTGCCCCATTCTCTCTCTATACCTGTCCCACTCTCTCCCTCCATTCTGTCTCTCCTCACCTCCCTGTCTATCTCTCTCCCCTACCCTCTTCCCAATTTCTGTCTTTCCCTCTCCACTCCATCTCCGCGCCTCTCCCTCGTCCTCCCCGTCCCCATACCTCTCACATCCCTCAATCTCCCGCTCTCCCTCTTTGTCTCTCTTTACCTCCTCCTCATTCTCTGTCTCTTTGGCCCTACCACTGTCTCTCTTACACCCTGTCCCTCCGTCTGTTTCCTTCCCTTCTTTTCTTTCTCTCTCTCCACCCCCATTTTCCCTGTCTCGGTCCCCACCTCTTAATCTCACTCCCCATATGCCTCTCTTTCTCCACCCCTAAGGCTCTCTCCGCACTGCCTCTCTCTCCCACTGTCTCTCTCCACTCGCTCATTCACTCCCACGTCCCTCATTCTCTCCCCCTCACTTTTTCTCTCTCTGCGCCCTCACGCTCTTTCTCCCACTCTCCAAGACTCCTTCTCTCACCCACTTTCCTTCCTTTTCTCTTCTGCACCCTCCCTCCCTCTCTGATGTCTCACTCTTTCTCACCCCTTCTTTCTCGCCTCTCTCTCTCATTCTCCCCTGCAGTATCCCTCTCTCCCTCCTCCCACTCACCCTTTCTCATTCTCCCTCTCTCGCTCTTCCGCTCTCTCTGTCCCCAATCATTCCCTCTTCCTCTTCCACCTCACTCTCTCAATCTCTCTAACTCCCACTCCCACTTTAACTGTCTATCCCCTCCTTTCTCTCTCTCTTTCAACTTCTATATCTCGCCCTCATCCTCTCTCCCTTTAGCCTCTCTTAACTCCCTCCCCAGCGACTCTCTCTTCCCCTTCCTTGTCTCTCTCTCTCACTCTCTTCATCCCCTCTCTCTCACTCGCCCACTTCCCTCTCTTTCTCAACCCCCTCTCTCCAGCCTCCATAGCCCTCTCTCTGCCCTTCCTTTAATTTATCCTCTATCCCCGTCTCTGTATTCTCTCCTCCCTCACTCTCATTCTCTGTCCACTTCAATCTGTCTCTACCCCGTCATTCACTCTCTCTTCCATCCACCCACTCTCTCTTTCACTCCCCTTCACTCTCTTTCTCTCTCCACCCCCTTTGTCTGTCCTCTCTCTCTCCCAGCATCCATACCTCTCTCTGTTCTTCCCCTCAGTATCTTTCAGCTCATATCTCTATCTCGCCGACATTCTCTCTCTCCACCTCACTCTCCCCCTCTCCACTCCTCTCTTTATCTCCTTACCGATCTATCTCTCCCTCTCGCTGTCTCTCACTCCCCCTTTCCCTCTCTCTCCCAACGCCCTCTCAGTGAACGTCTCCCTATCTGTCTCTCTCCCCCTCTCTCTTTTCCGCTCGTTGTCCCCACCTCTCTATTTCGTTTCTCACACCTGCATCTCTCTCTCTCCACCCCTCCCTCTCTGCTCTCTCTCTCAGCCTCACTATCTCTCGATATCTCTCTGTTTCTCTCTAACTCTCTGTTCCATCTCCGTCTTTCTCTCACCATCCGCCCTCTCATTGTTCCCCTGTCTCTCAGCCTCCCTCTCTCCCACTTTCCCTCTCTTTCACTCTGCGCCTTCCCTCTCTTTCTGACCCCTCCCTCTTTCTCGCCGCTTCTCTCTCACCTCTTCCTCACACTCTCCACCGCTGTCTCCCTCTTTCCTTTCTTCCACTCACTCTTTCTCGCCTCTCTCTCTCTCGCTCTTCACCTCTCTCTATCCCTAATCACTCTCTCCCTGTTCCATCTCACTCTCTTTGTCTCTTCACACCCTCTCCCTCTTTCTCACAACTCTCCCAGCCTTCCTATCTCGATTTCTCTCAATTTCCCTCTCTCTCTCTGCACGCCCCTCTCCCTGTTACGTCCCTGTTTCTCACCCCTGTTCAGTCGCCTGTCCCTGCCACTCTCCCCCACCGTCTCTCTCTCCCACCTCCCACTCATTCTCTCTCGTTCCGCCTGTCTCTCCCAAATCAGTGCACGCTCCGCATCTCTCCGCTATTGCTCAACCCACCTACTCTCCAACCCTTCCTCTCTCTCCTGCCTTCCCCTCCCCACAATCTCTCTCACTCATTTTTCTTCCAGTCCTCCCTCACGCTCTCCCCATTCACCATCTTGCGTCACTCTCCCTCAGTCTCCGCCGTGCCTTCTTCATTCACTCTGTCGCCCCCTCCCTCTAGCTCCACAGCTCTCTCTATCTATCTCACTCGCTATGTCTTCTCTCACTCTTTATACTCTCTCTTCTCCCCTTTTTTCTCCTCCCTCTCTCTATTGCCCTCAGTCGCTGTCTTTCTTATTACCTACCCTCTCTCTTCCCCCTGCCTCTCACCCCGCGCCATGACATCCGCTCTCCCTCAACCTCTCCGTCTTTCTACCCCAGCTCTCTCCATCAGTCTCTCTCTCTCGGACTCCCTCCCTCTGTCGCTCTCTCTCTACTCTCTCGCTCCCCTGCTCTTCCCTCCCAGTCTCTCTATCCATCTCCCTGTGTCTCTGTCTGCCAGTCCCTGTCCTCTCTCTTTGACACTCCCTCTGTCTCTGTCCCTCTCTCTCTCGTCAAGCTGCCTCTTTAGCTCCACCTCCCTCTCTCTTTTGCTCCTCCCTCTCTCTCTCTCCCGCCTTCCTCTCCCAAAAATCTCTCAGCCCTGCCTCTCTTTCATCTGTCTCAACACCCCCAGTCTCTTTTATCCCTCCCTCTCTCTCAATCCCTCC
>NW_025208854.1:12510-15385 GCF_004010195.1 Chiloscyllium plagiosum | reverse complement strand
GCTTGGCACACCCTCCTCATTCTCGAAGAAGGCTTATGCTCGGAACATCGATTCTCCTGCTCCTTTGATGCTGCCTGACCTGCTGCGCTTTTCCAGCAACACATTTTTAAGCTCTGATCTCCAGCATCTGCAGTCCTTACTTTCTCCTCACAACGTGTGTGATGATTTGTTGATCACGGGTGATCAGGCAGCAGATGAAGCGGCTGCACTGAATTCCAGGAGTGCTTTACTGTCATTGCACCTCTGGTGTGTTTAGATCCGAAGCCAACCTAAGCCGACATCATTGCAATGCAAGATGAGGCGACTTTAGATGAGCAGCTGTTGTGGGGACAAAGCGTATAACAGATGTAACCAGGAATGCTTGCACTGCTCAGACTAAGCCTTGTGGGTGACGCCTATCCCTTTGTGGATCTTTGTCATCTCAGAGGCAAATGAATTGGCTCACTGTGCAAGAGATGAAGTGCTGAGGACGATAATGAGGGATGACTTTTGGCCATCTTACAAGCAGACTTTGGTTGTTGGCATATTATGATAACGTAATGTCTGTGCTCAAACTAATGTCAGAAGAGGCCAGCGACATTAGCCTCTATAGGAAATACCCTGTAACTGAGTGACCATTGACACATTTGGTGTTCGACTCGGTGGACATGATATGGACAGTGAGAAAGAAGAGATATATGTTGGTGGCTATTGACTGGTTTACTAGATGAGTAAAAGCAAACGCATTGAAGGATTCAGGGGTAAGTACTGTGGTAAAGTTTTTAACAACTGAAGCTATTCCAAAGTTTGACACACCGTCTGAGATCTGTCCAGAAAGTGGTTAAGGTGGTCCTGCAGTCTTTGCGGATTAAGCAAAGATTTGGATGTGTGCATCATCCTCAGTTGCAGGGTATAGTGGAACGGATTATGCGCTGTTTGGAAGTTGAGTTAAACATACTTTTTGCAAGTACCTATCATACCTGGGTCGATGCACTGCTGCTGGCATTAATTGGCCAATGTGTGCAGACTAATCGCTTGAGTGACTTCGTGCCGCATGAACGCTTACTGGTTGATCCATGCCAGTGTTTGCGTGGAGGAGTCCGTATGACGGGCCTAACTCGGAACGAGAGGAGCTTGAACTTAAACAGTACATTCAACAGCTACCTATGTTTCATGAGTCTGTCCACACCATGAAATACTGAGGGAGTCAGTGCCTGGTAACAGGAAGGGGCCGATTGGACTTGAAGATCAGGTAATTGTACGGTTTTCCGGAAAAAATTGGAAAAGCCGAGGGGAACAGGTCACTTTATGGTAACCAGGGCGTCGCTGACTGCCATTCAGTGATTGGCACGATAGCCGTAATACCATCTCAGTCACTGTACCAGTTGTTCCCACATGCACAGTTGGACTCCGGGGTTGAGGTATGTGAGGGCTGAGAAGGGCCTACGATGATTGAAAGGACGTGCTGGGGCCGGTTGCATCTTTATGAAGTCATGAGCAGTCGGCTTGTCGGATTGCGGGTGCCTCTGTGGCCGTCGGAGTTGCGTTTATGAAAGGAGAACTTACCTCTGATTGTGTAGTTGAGGATGGGTTGGGGAGGTTACTAAAGCTCACTCCACTCTCCTGAACCTTTCTGCTCCTGTGTTGAATCGGGGGTCCATCGGTTTGGCGGACCTGGCGGATTTCATTTCATGCCCTACCACAACCGAATTTGCATCACTCAAAACGTCCCTGATCCGGCAATACACATTGCGAGTAGAGGTTATCCACGGGGTTTTTCCACTGTGTTCAAGGCCAGGAATGCGATTGCCGCGTTCTGGGAGTTGCTTATCCCTGCCATTCGTGTTCGCAAGAATGCTGAGTGGATGAGGCATATCTATAATAATCAGCAGAGATTTATTCATTACTCTGATGATGCCCTCTTTGTGTTGGGTGAACAATTGGATGCGAACACTCGGATGGTGTGGCGGACTAAGGAGGTCTTGGACAGGGTTGTTGGCTGATAATGGTGGGGTCAACGGACTGTTTGGAGATTATTGCTGCAACACAATTCCCAATAATACTAGCCCAGAGGGATCTTTAACTCAGGCGGTAGGTAAGCTGCGGAAGTTAAAGGGAGAAGCTAAAGGAGAATGCCCTATCCGGCCTTTGAGTTATTGGCGAGTTGGATTGTGTCTTGGTTAGATCTGGGGCTGGGTTGTTTAGATTGGCATGGTTGCGGGTATCGTGTTGCTTGTTGTTGCCTTTGTATTTTACAGTGCTATACCTCTCATTAAGTCTTTTTTTAGTGCGTCTTGATGCGTGACAATTCGGTGTTGTTCCAATGGACTCTGGCCAACTCACCTCTTCTACTATGGGTTTCCCATTCTACTACTATGATCTGACGTCTGCTGTATTGCTGAAGCCTTGTTTTGATGGAAGTGCCTGACTGGCATGTGTTGCATGCGTGTTTAGATTGTGCAGGGACTTTGAGAGTTTTTTCCAGTTCCAGTTATTTTGAGACGTGTTCTTGGCATGTGACTCCACGTGCGGACGGACAATCATTTGAGGATTGTATCCTGGAAAAAGTTATCACCCACTTTGGGGGCTTGGTCCATCGATTTGGCCTTTGTGCGTCCTGCCTGTTTGTATGATTTCTCTGTGTGAGATCTGTTATTCTGGCAGTTATGAAGTTATCTTAGTGCTGCAATATATGCCCGGGTTCATGTTACAGGGCTCCACTAATAGGTAATGATTGTGCATTGTGATAGGCAAGTTAAATCACTGGTAGATGCGTTAATGCTGAAAATGAGTGTGTTGTCATGTGATAGGTTAAGTGTAATGGAGGGAACCAGTGTGGCAGACGCTGTTTAGTTTAGAAAGACAAAGCAAATCACCAGGTCTGGCGATGCTAATG
>NW_025208854.1:7497-11126 GCF_004010195.1 Chiloscyllium plagiosum | reverse complement strand
CCTACTCACCTTCACGCCGTCACTGTTGCTCAGACCGGTTATCGCTCACTACATTTCCATTGTACTCCTCACACTCGCTCCATCATCATCACTCTAATAGCTCACACTCACTCTGTCCCCTGAATCCCTCACATTTACTCCATCACTATCACCCTGACAACTTCCTACTTACTCCGTCACCGTCTCCATGAACCCCTCATACTTACACCATGTCTGTCACGCTGACCTGTTCACACACCCTCCATCACTGTCACAGTGTCCCTGTCACACTCATCTGTCTCTGACACCCTCAGCCGCTCACACTCTATCCATCATCCTGACCCATTCAAACTCACTCTGTCACTGTCAGCCTAACCCTCGCTGACTAACTACTCCACCATTATCCTGATGTCTCACATTCATTCCCCTCCCGTCACCCTACCGTCATACATTCACTGCATCACCCTGACAACCTCACATTCACTCTGTCACATTTCCCCTCACCCACTCACACTCACTCCATCAACATAACCCTCTCACACTCACTCCGTTACAATCAAGCCGACAACTCACTCTTACTCCATCACTGCCCACCTGATCCCCTCACACTCACTCCATCACAAACACGCTTCCCCTTCGCACTCAATCTGTCACTGTCACCCTGACCCCCTCATACTCACTCCATCACTATGACACCCTCACACTCACTCCATCACCGACGTGTTGACCACTCACAGTAACTCTGTCAGTGTCTCCTGACACCCACATTCCCCCTCCATCACTGTTGCCATGTCCCTGACCTTCTATCAGTCACCCTGACACTTTCAAACTTACAATCTCTCTGTCGCACTGCCCCATCATTCACTTTCCCTCACCATCACACTGACCACTCTCACTCGATCACGCTCACCCTGAACCCCCACACACATACTCTGCAACTGTCACCCTTACAAGCTCACACTCACTCCGTCATCGTCACACTGACTCTCTCACACTCACTCCATCACCGTCACCTCTGACCCCTCACTGTTACACTGTCACCAACTCCCAGACCAGCTAATAATCACTCCCTCTCCATAACCCTCCCCTACTCACTCTGTCAACATCATCCTGACCACCTCACACTCCCGCTATCACCCTACGTGCCTCACTCCCTCCATCACCGTCATCCTGATGCCTCACGATCACTCTGTCACCATCATCCTGTCGCCATCATACGCTCTGGATCACCGTCACACTGACCCCTAACACTGACTCTGTCACCCTGACATCCCACACTAACTCTGTCGGTGTCACCGTGAGAACCCACGCAATCACTCCAACACTGTTACCCTGTCCACGTTCCACTCATTCACTCACTGCCACCCTGAGCACCTCACATTCACTGCTTCACCATTATCCCAAAACACCTCATATTCACTCGATTTCTGTCACCCTAACATCCTCACACTCACTGCATCACTGTTACACTGACGCCCTTGCACTTACTCTGTCACTGTCACTATGACCTCGTCACACTCACTCTGTCACAATCACCCTCACCCCCTCACACTCACTTTGTCACTACCACCCTGAGCACCTCAGACTTCCTCCATCTCAGTCATTCTGATCCCCTCATACTCACTCCATCAACATCACGCTGGCTTCCTTACACCACTCCGTCACTGTCACCCTGACCCCCTCACACACTCTGCATTACCACCTAATTGTACCATCACATCGACTCCATCACCTTGGCACCTCACACTCGCTCGAGCAATGTCACCCTGAAAACCCACACAATCCGTCCATCACTCTGACTCTCTCACACTAACTCCATCACTGTTACCCAGAATACCTCACACTCACTCCATCACCAACACACTGACCCCCTCACATTCATCCCTCTACTGTCACACTGAACCCCTCACGATTACTCCTTCACAGTCACACTGACTCCCTCACATTCACTCCCACACCATCACTCTTACACCCTCACACCCATTCTGTCACGCTCACCTTGACCCCCTCACACTCAGTAACCTTCATCTTGACCACCTCACACTCACTCTGCAATCATCTTCCTCAACACCTCACACTCACTCTGTCAACCTGAACCCCACACACTCACTTCACCACCATAGTGCTTACCCGCTCACTCTCATTCCATCACAGTTACCCTGTCCCATCACACAGTCTCCATAACCATCCCGCTGACCCCTCACACTATCACCCTGAGCCACTCACGCTCACTGTTTCATCATCATCCTGAAACCCCTCTCACTCCGTGTCTATCACCCTCAACCCCCACACTCATTGCATCGTGGTCAGACTGACTCTGTTAGTGTCACGCAGACCTTCTCACACTACACTCTTTAACCATTGCCCTCACCCCCACACTCATTCTATCACTGTCGTCCTTACCACCCACACACTCAATTCGTCAGAATCACCATGCCCACCTCACCTGTACTCCATCATGTTCAGCATGACCCACCACAGTCACAACGTCAACATCACCCTTGCACACTCACACTAACTCCTCCAGTATTACCCTATCCCCTCGGACTCATTCAGTTACAGTCACCCTGTCCCTTCACACTCACTGCATCATCCGGACACACTAACATTCACTCCATCACCGTCACCCTGACACCCTCAAACTCACTTCCTCACGCTGACATCTCGCACATTCCGTTACCTTCAAACCTCATACTCACTCTCTCACTGCCACACTGAGCCCCTTACACTGACTCCATTGCCGTCACCCTGAAAACCACACACTCACTCCGTCACTGTCGCCCTGGCCCCCTCACACACAGTGCATCACCCTGACACATTCACACTCACTCCATAACGGTCGCCCTGACCCCCTAACAGTCACTCCATCACACCAGCATCCTCACTATCTTTCTGTCGCCGTTTCCCTTACCCCCACACACTCATTCCATCACTTAGATCCTCTCACTGTGGCCCTTCACACTAACTCTGCCAGTCTCACTTTGAAAACTCTCACAATTACTCCATCACAATAGCCCTGACCCCCTCATATTCACTCCATCACAGTCTCCCTTCCGCCCTCACAGTCATTCCAACATTGTTACCCTAAACGCCTTACACAATCGCTCACCGTCACATTGAGACCCTCACTTTCACCGCCTCACCGTTACCCTGAAGCTCCCAGAAACACCTCGTACTCAAACTCACCCTCTCACCGTCACTGTGCCCCCCACATTCGCATTCCCTCACCATCACTCTAACCACCGTCACTCACTCCATCATCATCTCGCTGACCCCCTCACACTCACTCTGTTACTGTCAACCTAACACCCTTCATACTCACTCCATCACAACCACCCTGAGCCCATCATATTCACTCCGTCACCATCACCCTTCCATATTCACACTCACTCTCTCACTGTCATCTCACTCACACTCACTCTGTCAGCGTCTTCCAGAACCCATCACGCTCACTCTGTCATCCTGTCTCCCTCACACTCACTTCACCCCTGTCATTCTAACCACTTCTCACTCACTCCATCTTCCTGACATCTGCACCCTCACTTTGTCCACACACTGTCCAATAATTGAGAACACTCCCCCGCTCACTCCCCCGCTCACTCACAGTCAGTCCCTCCGCACACACACGCCTGCACACTCAATCACCATCA
>NW_025208854.1:0-6391 GCF_004010195.1 Chiloscyllium plagiosum | reverse complement strand
CACTCCCCCCTCGCTCGCCACCATTACATTCGCTCTGACTGTCTCTCCCCGCCTTCACACTCAATGTCCCCACACTCCGCACCATCATGCTCACTTCCCCTCTGTCACGCTCAATACTCCGCACACGATCACATCACCCCTAAGCACTCCGACAGTCCCCCAATATAATGATCACTCCTCGCTTACGACTTCACCATCACCTCACACCCCTGCATACACACCGTCATGCTCACTCTCCCACACGCTTCCTCGCCATCATGCTCCCTTTCTCGCACACTTCCCCACTGTCACACTCACACCATCGCACACTCCACCACTGCCATGGCCACTAGCCCACACTATCCCACTATCCTGTTCACTATCTGGCATACTCCCTCACCGTCACAATCACTAGCCCCGACACTCCCCGTCTGTACCGCCCACTCCCCCAGACATACCACCACTGTTATGCTCATTGTACTGTGCACACCTTATGCTGAGAATGGGCCTGTGACACCCGGCTCAGTTCATTCACAAGAAAAGGTCTTTGACCACATCCACATATTCTTCCCTGTTTAACAGACTTTGTGTCACACACAGTCTGTTCCGTGTGCAATAGCCTTGTGTCAATCTTCCACACTTTAACCCCAGCCACAGCCTATGCTCCCGCTCGCTCACTTACCCCATCATGGTGACTAATGTTCTCACACCCACTTTTGCCACGAGCAAGGGGGTTTGGCCCTAGCTCTAGTCTGTTGTCCTAGCAATCACCAGAAGCACCGAACCAATATCTTTTCCCGGAACAACGTACTGAAGATCCAAAGGCCTCCTCTGTTGCCACAGTAATTTAAGGTGGGAGAGGATTTTAGGAAAGAAGGATTCGAGAGAGTGAGTTTAGTGGGTATTGAGTTCAGTACGGAAAGACAATGATGGACTATTGTGAAGGGAGGGACAGTAAAATTGAGTGAGCAAATCTGAGCTGGGACTGCAGAGGCAGAACCGCAGTTTGAGAGTCGGGGCGAAATATGGAGGGAGAGGGTCAAATGGAGAGAGATGAATTTCGCCGTCATCGAGGTTGGTGAGGTGAAAGCAAGGACAGAGTTAGTTAAACTGTGAGCTTATTTCCCGGTCCCCTCCACTTTCCTGTGAACCAGGATTGGAGCCGACATGTGTCACTCTCCAGCTCAGCTTCTTCAAAACAAAGACAAACAATAACGTTGTTCACTCTGTGGCTCAGCACTTTTTGATAAACATTTTAATCGTTAACAAATTGAAATGTTCGATAATTCCAGTAGGATATTGCCTTTTGTCAGTGGCACCTGAGCTGAAATAAACATTAAAATGTGTCTCGCTAACACCTTGTGGGATAAGCTTGGACAAACCAACGCTTCCCTCAGTCTCTTACCACAGTAAGGGCATCTTCGCAGCTTCTTCGGTGAAAACTTCGACTGAAATTAGAAGACCCCAGATGGATTGATTAATGAGTGAATTTCATTGATTGATGAATTTGGATAAAGGTATATTTCAGCACGTTCTTCAGCTGCCGTCTGAACTTAGTCTGGGTCACGGCATAAATCATGGTGTTTGTGCAGCAACTGAGGAGCTGCAGCATGAAACCTAACTCCTGCACAAAGCTCGCTGGATACCTCTTCACAAACCGAGTCCACGCCATCCGGTGCCACATAAAAAACGTCATGTGCGTTGACCAAAGCAGGATAAAATTGACCGAGATCACAAACAGTAAAATTATGGATTTTTTCCGATTGCTCATTTCTGTGTCAGACTGAGCGTCCCCAGTGGTATGAGCCCGGAGTCTCCTGCGGGCTCTGTTCGTTACTAAAATGTGTCTGACGGTGAAAACATTGAGCAGCAGAATCAGAAGAAATGGTATAACTGGGGTTAGGATGTGGTGAAGGAGCTCAATTGTGCCCCAGAAACGGGAGGTTTGAATAATACCTGTTATCACACAAAACCAGGGGGAGTTACGCAGCCAATACGCTGGTGTGTGCATAAAATACCAAATGATGTTCTTTAAACAGCTCAGCACAGTCACGGTTCCAAGAACCACCGCTGCCGTTTTCTCACTGCAGTATTTCCTTTTCAGCGTCTGGCAACAAATGGCCACAAACCGATCGAAGGTAAAAGTGACAGTGAACCAGACAGAACAGTCAGTGGCTGCACAAAGCAGACTGGCGTGGATATTACACACGCGGATGGAAATCAGAAAATAAAACTGTCCCGGATAAACAATGGGAATGTGTCTAAATATCAAGTCGAGGATAATAACCAGTAGATCCGCCGCTGCCATGGCTCCCAGATAACGTCTGACACATGGAGACAATCCACAATCTTTATAAAGCAGGACGTAGATCGTCAACATGTTAACTGTGAGGAAGGAAAGCAAACACATTATACATGAGCCTGGAGGCAAAGTGACCAGTTTAATGGAACATGCATTGAGATTTTCAAATGTGTCACTGTCTTCAGAGATGTATTCAAATAATTAGAGCTGGAATATCAAAAAAGAAAGTTCTGAATTACTGTCAAAAATCTGTCATAAAACACAAGTACCCTTCCAATTCGAACACACAGCGACATATCCATAAGAACAAATGGTTTCGAGAGCATTCCCACACATTGGATTACTCGACAAAAGGCACAGGTCACGTGTTTCCACTTCTTAATATGCAGGATGAAAAGGTTGATGTCCTGAAATATTCCCCGCCAACTCATTGAAGACAACAGAGTTAGCAACTTTCTGTTTTTCAACCTACATTATGATCGATTCTGTGTTGTGACGAAATGTAAACGTCAGGAAAACATATTCACCACTTCACCTGCCTAAGGGACCTACGCCACAGTGTCTCCTTCTCCGTGGAACAGGATATCTTCCTTCAGCATCTTGCATTTTTTCCCATCACTGAGGGCCGGCCATTCACAAATACTGTCAGGGATAGAATGTTCTGGAGAATACTCTAAAGAATGTTATTAACAGAATGTTCGGTGGAATGTCGGGTATGGAATATTCTGGATGATGTTAGTTGTGGGATGTTCCAGGGTGTATCGGTTATAGAATGTTCCAGAGAATAGCAGTTATAGAATAATACGGGAAATGGCAGTAATGGAATGTTCCTAGAAATGTCTTATCCAGAATGTTCCAGAGAATGTAGTTATAGAATGTTCCAGAGAAAGTTGGATGTATAATGTTCCGGAGAGTGACGGGTACATAATGTTCCGGTGAATATTAGTTAAATAATGCTCCAGAAAATGTCGCATACATAATGTTCCGGGGAATGTCAGTTATTGAATGTTCCAGGGAATGTAGAATCCAGAATGTTACTGGAAATATTGATTATAGAATGCCCAAGGAATGTCGGGTATAGAATGTTCCGGGGCTTGTCGGGTACGCAATGTGATCGTTTCATAAAGACCCGCATCACAAATGCCATTCTGATACAGTGTATACTGGAGAGTTTACTCTGAACGTTTCAATCATCAGAAGTGTTGTTCCATCTCCCTGATGGTCTGCTCTCTGTCGATGCCACTGCTCCGTTGCTTTCTGTGCACACGGGATATTTTCATGTTGTTGGTTGATGGTTGGGATTGGGAAGGGGAAATGTGTTTTGAGCCGTCTGACAAGGGGACGGCCTTTTTTCGAGAGGCTGGCTTTTCTTCCTCCATGGAGACCCGAAGATGATGGAAATAGCTGATGGCTACTGAATGAAGCGGCTGTGGCTGCTGCCAGGATAGTGGCTATGCCCGAAGTTGTTGTACTGTGAATGGGCGACTGCAACATGAATCGAGTGAAAGATGCAGGCTCCAATGACAAGAAGGAGAAATGAACGCATTGACAGATCAGCTTTAATGGTTAATCTTATCACATTCCCAATCCACCTCACAGAAACAGCCCAGATGCAATACACCCAGAGGAGCTGTCCATTCAACACAAAGCAATATGCAAACCAAGATATTCTCGGGCCAGTGGAAACGTGGCTCAGTGGTGAGCACTGCCAGGATTTACTCCCACAGCAGCAAAGACGTGCACGTTAGATGAATTGATTAGAATTACTTACAGTGTGGAATCAGGCCCTTTGGGCCAACAAGTCCACACCAACCTTTCGAAGAGCAGCTCACCGATACACATTCCCCTCAATCTAACACGTTGGTCAATTTAACATGGTCACTTCACCAAACCTGAACATTTTTGGACTGTGGGAGGAAACCAACGCAGACACGGGGAGAATGTGCAAACTCCAAACAGACAGTCGCTTGAGGCGGGAATTGATCCCTGGTCTCTGGCTCTGTAAGGCAGCAGTGCTAACCACTGTGCCACCGTGCCGCCATTGTACATTGTCCGTAGTGCATTCCTCAAGGGTGAATGTATGGGAATGGATCTGGGTGGGTTGCTCTTCGGAGGGTCGTTGTCGACTTGTTGGACTGAAGGCTGTGGTCTGTTTCCACACTGTCTGGAATCTAATGTAATCTTAACACACTAAAGCGCACAGACCCATAAGACCATAAGACATAGGAGTGGAAATAAGGCCATTCGGCCCATCGAGTCCACTCCGCCATTCAATCATGGCTGATGCGCATTTCAGCTCCACTTACCAGCATTCTCCCCGTAGCCCTTAATTCCTCGAGACAACAAGAATCTATCAATCTCGGCCTTGAAGACATTTAGCATCCCGGCTTCCACTGCACTCCGTGGCAATGAATTCCACAGGCCCACCACTCTCCGGCTGAAGAAATGTCTCCGCATTCCCGTTCTGAAATGACCCCCTCTAATTCTAAGGCTGTGTCCACGGGTCCTAGTCTCCTCATTTAACGGAAACAATTTCCTAGCATCCACCTTTTCCAAGCCATGTATTATTTTGTACGCCTCTATTAAGTCTCCCTTTAATCTTCTAAACTCCAACGAATACAATCCCAGTATCCTCAGCCGTTCCTCATATGTTAGACCTAACTGCATATCTCCCCAACCCTTTCCAGCTCTTAACTTCACTTTATGCCCCTATTGATCCGGGCATAAACTGCAAGCAACTGCACGCAATATTTCGGGGGAACCGAATGAACAAATGAAATAAACGACTGGAGAAAGCCACAGAAACCTGTCGTTTCCAATAAAACATCTTTTGCTCAATCCTGCGCTGTGCACTTATCCTGAGCCCGATGCTCCAGTAATCTCTTGTCCGTGTCAGTAAAAGCTGCTCCACGAGGATTAATTACAGAACAGGTGCATCTAAATGGATTGAATTGCTTGAAGATGTAGACCATGGGATTGAGCACTTTCACCCAAAACAGTGACTGCAGCAGTACAGAATGAACAGTGCAAATGTGAGTATTATATTGCGCAGTACCTCAGTGAAAAGAACCTTTTATCCCAACTCTCTGCCTTCTGTTAGACAGCCAATCCTCAATCCATCCCAGCAGCTCACCTCGAACACCATGGGCCCTCACCTTGCTCAGCAGCCTCCCGTGTGGCACCTTATCAAAGGCCTTTTGAAAGTCTAGATAGACCACATCCACTGGGTTTCCCTGGTCTAACCTACTTGTTACCTCTTCAAAAAAGAGAAACAGACATACACACGCAGACACACACAATCAGAAACATTCAGTTCCTTATGTTTGTCTTGCCATTAAGTAAGACCATGGCTGATCTGACCTCGACCACAACATTATTTCCTTTCTGGAAAATAAGGCAGGACAAATGACTGGTCTGTTAGAGTGGGAGCACTTTGGGACCTGTGACCAAAATTATATCAATTTGAAAATAGACCTGGAAAAGTATAAGACTCATCCACAAGTTAAATTCGGACAAGGCAAATTACGACGGCATGAGGGAAGAACTTTCAAAACATGATTTGGGGGAATCTGTTGGCAACTAGAGGATGTAAGGCAAGTGGGAGTATTTCAAAAGCGAGATAATGACGGTACAGTGACAACATGTTCCTGGTAGTGTGAAGGGCGATGGTAGCAAGAGTAGTGAACAGGACATGACGGGGATACTGAGGTGCTGATCAAGTAAAACGAAGGAGCTATATGTCAGGTATAGATAGTTGAGATCAAGGGAATCGCTAGAGGATCATACTGGGTGTAAGAGTGCACTTCTGAAGGAAATCAGGAAGGACAAAAGGGATAATGAGATAGCTTAGGCTGATAAGGTTGAGGAGAATTGATAGAAATTGTACAAGCATAGTAAGGGCAAGCGATTAACTGGAAAGCATAGGGCTACTTAAAAATCAAAGTGCCATCTATGTGTACATCACAGGAGATGAATTGGGTTTAATAGGTATATTGTCACATGTACTCACATGAGGACGTATGTTTTGAAACGAGACCACATTACAGAAGAGGGAGCGTTGGAAGTCATTAAGTGCATAAATGCTCAATGGTAGCCCAGATCATTGCGGGA
>NW_025208853.1:7028-15381 GCF_004010195.1 Chiloscyllium plagiosum | reverse complement strand
GTACGGCGGTGAATAGGCGTGGCTGAGAATAGGCACGGCTGAGAATAAGCACGGCAGTGAATAGGCACGGCAGTGAATAGACACGGCTGAGAATAAGCACGGCTGAGAATAGGCACGGCAGTGAATAGGCACGGCGGTGAATAGGTACGGCGGTGAATAGGCACGGCTGAGAATAAGCACGGCTGAGAATAGGCACGGCAGTGAATAGGCACGGCAGTGAATAGACACGGCTGAGAATAGGCACGGCTGAGAATAGGCACGGCAGAGAATAGGCACGGCAGTGAATAGGCATGGCTAAGAATAAGCACGGCAATGAATAGGCACGTTTGTGAATAGGCACGGTGGTGAATAGGCACGGCTAAGAATAGGCACAGCTGAGAATAAGCACGGCAGTGAATAGGCACGGCAGAGAATAGGCACGTTTATGAATAGGCACGGCTAAGAATAGGCACGGTTGTGAATAGGTGCGGCGGTGAATAGGCACCGCAGTGAATAGGCATGGCTGAGAATAGGCACGGCAGTGAATAGGCACGGCAGTGAATAGGCAGGGCAGAGAATAGGCACGGCACTGAATAGGCACGGCAGTGAATAGGCACGGCGGTGAATAGGTATGGCGGTGAATAGGCATGGCTAAGAATAGGCATGGCTGAGAATAAGCACGGCTGAGAATAGGCACGGCAATGAATAGGCACGGCTGAGAATAGGCACGGCAGAGAATAGGCACGGCTGAGAGTAGGCATGCCACTGAATAGGCACGGCAGTGAATAGGCACGGCAATGAATAGGCAAGGCAGTGAATAGGCACGGCAGTGAATAGGCATGGCAGTGAATAGGCACGGCTGAGAATAGGCATGGCAGAGAATGGCATGGCATTGAAAAGACACGGCTGAGAATAGGCATGGCTACGAATAAGCACGGCAAAGAATAGGCAGGTTTGTGAATAGGCACGGCTGAGAATAGGCTTAGCTGAGAATAGGCACGGCAGTGAATAGGTACGGTCGAGAATAGGCACAGCTGAGAATAGGCACGGCAGTGATTAGGCATGGCAGAGAATTGGCACGGAAGTAATTAGGCACATTTGTGAATAGGCACGGCAGAGAATTGGCATGGCAGTGAATAGGCACGTTTGTGAATAGGCACGGCGGTGAATAGGCATGGCTGAGAATAGGCACGGGAGAGAATAGGCACGGCAGAGAATAGGCACGGCAGAGAATAGGCACGGATGAGCATAGGCACGGCAGAGAATAGGCACGGCAGAGAATAGGCATGGCAGTGAATAGGCACGGCGGTGAATAGGCACGGCAGTCAATAGGCACGACTGACAATAGGCATGGCTGAGAATAGGCGCGGCAGAGAATAGGCATGGCTGAGAATAGACACGGCTGAAAATAGGCACGGCAATAAATAGGCATGGCTGTGAATAGGCACGGCTGAGAATAGGCACGGCAGTGAATAGGTATGGCTGAGAATAGGCACGGCAGTGAATAGGCACGGCTGAGAATAGGCATGGCAGTGAATAGGCACGGCAGTGAATAGGCACGGCTGAGAATAGGCACTGCGATGAATAGACACGGCTGAGAATACGCACGTTTGTGAATAGGCACGGCGGTGAATAGGCACAGTTGAGAATCGGCACGGCAGAGAATAGGCACGTCAGTGAATTGGCACGTTTGTGAATAGGCACGGTGGTGAATAAGCACGGCTAAGAATAGGCACAGCTGAGAATAGGCACGACAGTGAATAGGCACGGCAGTGATTAGGCACGGCAGAGAATAGGCACGTTTGTGAATAGGCACCGCTAAGAATAGGCACAGCTGAGAATAGGCACGGCAGTGAATAGGCACGGCAGTGATTAGGCACGGCAGAGAATAGGCACGGTGGTGAATAGGCACGGCAGTGATTAGGCACGGCAGAGAATAAGCACGGCAGTGATTAGGCATGTCAGCGAATAGGCACGTTTGTGAATAGGTTCGGCTAAGAATAGGCACAGCTGAGAATAGGCACTGCAGTGAATAGGCACAGCTGAAAATAGGCACGGAAGTGAATAGGCACGGCTGAGAATAGGCACGTTTTTGAACAGGCACGGCAGAGAATAGGCACGACAGAGAATAGGCACGGATGAGAATAGGCACAGCAGTGAAAAGGCACGTTTGTGAATAGGCATGGCGGTGAGTATGCACGGCAGAGAATAGGCACGGCAGTGAATAGGCACATTTGTGAATAGGTATGGGATGAATAGGCATGGCAGAGAATAGGCACAGAGGTGAGTAGGCACAGCTGAGAATAGGCACGGCTGTGATTAGGCATGGCAGTGAATAGGCATGGCAGAGAATAGGAACGGCAGTGAATAGGCAAGGCTGTGAATAGGCACGGCTGAGAATATGTACGGCTAAGAATAGGCACAGCTGAGAATAGGCATGGCTGAGAATAGGCACGGAAGTGAATAGGCACGGCTGAGAATAAGCACGTTTGTGAATAGGCACGGCAGTGAATCGGCACGGCAGTCAACAGGCACGGCAGTGAATAGGCATGGCAATGAATAGGCACGTTTGTGAATAGGCACGGCGGTGAATAGGCACGGCAGTGAATAGGCATGGCTGAGAATAGGCATAGCTGAGAATAGGCACGGAAGTGAATAGGCACGGCTGAGAATAAGCACGTTTGTGAATAGGCACGGCAGAGAATAGGCACAGCTGAGAATAGGCACGCAGAGAATAGGCACAGCAGCTGAGAATAGGCACGGCAGAGAATAGGCACGGCAGAGAATAGGCACGGCAATGAATAGGCACGTTTGTGAATAGGCACGTTTGTGAATAGGCACGGCAGTGAATAGGCACGGCTAAGAATAGGCACAGCTGAGAATAGGCATGGCTGAGAATAGGCACGGAAGTGAATAGGCACGGCTGAGAATAAGCACGTTTGTGAATAGGCACGGCAGAGAATAGGCACAGCTGAGAATAGGCATGGCTGAGAATAGGCACGCAGAGAATAGGCACGGCTAAGAATAGGCGCAGCTGAGAATAGGCACGGCAGTGAATAGGCACGGCAGTGAATAGGCACAGCAGTGATTAGGCACGGCAATGAATAGGCACGTTTGTGAATAGGCACGGCGGTGAATAGGCACGGCTGAGAATAGGCACGGTGGTGAATAGGCACGGTAGTGAATAGGCACAGCAGTGAATAGGCATGGCTGAGAATAGGCACGGAAGTGAATTGGCACGGCTAAGAATAGGCACAGCTGAGAATAGGCATGGTGGTGAATAGGCACGGCAGTGATTAGGCACGGCAGAGAATAGGCACGGCAGTGATTAGGCATGTCAGCGAATAGGCATGTTTATGAATAGGCACGGCTAAGAGTAGGCACGTTTCTGAATAGGCACGGCAGTGAATAGGCACAGCTGAGAATAGGCACGGCAATGAATAGGCATGTTTGTGAATAGGCATGACGGTGAGTATGCACGGCTGAGAATAGGCATGGCAGTGAATAGGCACATTTGTGAATAGGCACGGCAGAAAATAGGCACGGAGATGAGTAGGCACAGAAGTGAATAAGCACGTTTGGAATAGGCACGGCGGTGAATAGGCACGGCTGAGAACAGGCACGGCTGTGATTAGGCACGGCAGTGA
This sequence comes from Chiloscyllium plagiosum, assembly GCF_004010195.1. Taxonomy (NCBI): domain Eukaryota; kingdom Metazoa; phylum Chordata; class Chondrichthyes; order Orectolobiformes; family Hemiscylliidae; genus Chiloscyllium; species Chiloscyllium plagiosum. The sequence goes on along the minus strand of NW_025208853.1, from coordinate 11,755 downwards.
ATAGGCATGGCAGAGAATAGGCACTGCAGTGAATAGGCACGGCTATGAATAGGCACGGCTGTGAATAGGCATGGCTGAGAATAGGCACTGCAGTGAATAGGCACATTTCTGAATAGGTACGGCAGTGAATAGGCATGGCAGAGACTGGGCACGGCAGTGAATAGGCACGGCAGAGAATAGGCACGGCTAAGAATAGGCACAGCTGAGAATCGACAAATGCGGTGAATAGGCACTGCTGAGAATAGGCATGGCTAAGAATAGGCACAGCTGAGAATAGGTACGGCAGTGAATAGGCACAGCAGAGAATAGGCACGGCAGTGAATAGGCACGGCAGTGCATAGGCACGGCTGAGAATAGGCACGGCGGCGAATAGTCACCTTTGTGAATAGCACGGCAGAGAATAGGCATGGCAGTTAATTGGCACAGCTGAGAATAGGCACGGCTGGGAATAGGCACGGCAGAGAATAGGCACGGCTGTGAAAAAGGCACGGCTGTGAAAAAGGCATGGCAGTGAATAGGCATAGCTGTGAATAGGCACAGCAGAGATTAGGCACGAATGAGAATAGGCACGGCACAGAATAGGCACGGCAGAGAATATGCATGGCTGAGAATAGGCATGGCAGATAATAGGCACAGCTGAGAATAGGCACGGCTGTGAATAGGCACAGCTGAGAATAGGCACGGCTGTGAATAGGCACAGCAGTGAATAGGCACGGCTGTGAATAGGCACGGCGGTGAATAGGCACGGCTGAGAATAGGCACGGCAGTGAATAGGCACGGCTGAGAATAGGCACGGGAGAGAATAGGCACGGCAATGAATAGGCACGTTTGCGAATAGGCACGGCAGTGAATAGACACGGCTGAGAATAAGCATGGCTGTAAATAGGCACGGCAGTGAATAGGCACGTTTGTGAATAGGCACGGCAGTGAATAGGCACGGCAGAGAATAGGCACGGCTGTGAATAGGCACGGCAGTGAATAGGCACGGCAGTGAATAGGCATGGCTGTGAATAGGCACGGCAGAGAATAGGCACGGCTGTGAATAGGCACGGCAGTGAATAGGCATGGCAGTGAATAGGCATGTTTGTGAATAGGCACCGCAGTGAATAGGCACGGTGTTGATTAGACACGGCTGAGAATAGCCACAGCAGTGAATAGGCACGTTTGTGAATAGGCACGGCAGTGAATAGGCACGGCAGAGAATAGGCACGGCTGTGAATAGGCATGGCTGAGAATAGGCATGGCAGAGAATAGGTACGACCGTGAATAGGCACGGCAGTGAATAGGCACGGTGTTGATTAGACACGGCTGAGAATAGCCACAGCAGTGAATAGGCACGTTTGTGAATAGGCACGGCGGTGAATAGGCACGGCTAAGAATAGGCACGGGAGAGAATAGGCACGGCAGTGAAAAGGCACGTTTGTGAATAGGCACGGCAGTGAATAGGCACGGCGGAGAATAGGAACAGCAGCGAATAGACACGGCAGTGAATAGGCACGGCGGTGAATAGGCATGGCTGAGAATAGGCACGGGAGAGAATAGGCACGGCAGAGAATAGGAACGGCAGCGAATAAACACAGCTGAGAATAGGCACGGCTGAGAATAGGCACGGCAGTGAATAGGAACGGCAGTGAATAGGCACGGCGGTGAATAGGCACGGCTGAGAATAGGCACGGGAGAGAATAGGCACGGCAGAGAATAGGAACGGCAGCGAATAAACACAGCTGAGAATAGTCACGGCAGTGAATAGGCACGGCAGAGAATAGGAACGGCAGTGAATAGGCACGTCAGTGAATAGGCACGTCAGTGAACAGCGGTGAATAGGCACGTCTGAGAATAGGCACGGCTGACAATAGGCACAGCAGTGAATAGGCACGGCTGAGAATAGGCACAGCGGTGAATAGGCACGTCTGAGAATAGGCACGGCTGTGAATAGGCACGGCTGAGAATAGGCACGGCTGAGAATAGGCACAGCAGTGAATAGGCACGGCAGTGAATAGGCACGGCTGAGAATAGCCATGTCTGCGAATAGGCAGGGCTGAGAATAGGCACGGCTGAGAATAGGCACAGCAGTGAATAGGCACAGCAGTGAATAGGCACGGCTGAGAATAGGCACGGCTGAGAATAGGCACAGCGGTGAATAGGCACGTCTGAGAATAGGCACGGCTGACAATAGGCACAGCAGTGAATAGGCACGGCTGTGAATAGGCACGGCTGAGAATAGGCACGGCTGTGAATAGGCACGGCTGAGAATAGGCACGGCTGTGGATAGGCACGGCTGAGAATAGGCACAGCAGTGAATAGGCACAGCAGTGAATAGGCCCGGCTGAGAATAGGCATGTCTGCGAATAGGCAGGGCTGAGAATAGGCATGGCTGTGAATAGGCACGGCTGTGAATAGGCACAGCAGTGAATAGGCACGGCTGTGAATATGCACGGCAGTGAATAGGCACGGCAGAGAATAGGAACGGCAGCGAATCGGCACGGCTGAGAATAGGCACGGCTGTGATTAGGCACGGCTGTGAATAGGCACGGCAGTGAATAGGAACGGCAGTGAATAGACACGGCTGAGAATAGGCACGGCTGAGAATAGGCACGGCTGTGAATAGGCACGGCAGTAAATAGGCATGACAGTGAATAGGCACGGCTGAAAATAGGCACGGCTGTGATTAGGCACGGCAGTAAATAGGCACGGCTGAGAATAGGCACGGCTGAGAATAGGCATGGCTGTGAATAGGCATGGCAGTGAATAGGCACGGCTGAGAATAGGCATGGCTGTGAATAGGCACGGCAGTGAATAGACACGGCTGAGAATAGGCACGGCTGAGAATAGGCACGGCAGTGAATAGGCACGGCTGATAATAGGCACGGGAGAGAATAGGCACGGCAGTGAATAGGCACGGCAGAGAATAGGAACGGCAGTGAATAGGCACGTTTGTGAATAGGCATGGCTGAGAATTGGCACGGCTGTGAATAGGCACGGCTGAGAATAGGCACGGCAGTGAATAGACACGGCTGTGAATAGGCACGGCAGTGAATAGGCACGGCTGAAAATAGGCACGGCAGAGAATAGGCACGGCTGAGAATAGGCACGGCTGTGAATAGGCACGGCTGAGAATAGGCACGGCAGTGAATAGACACGGCTGAGAATAGGCATGGCTGAGAATACGCAGGGCAGTGAATAGGCACGGCTGAGAATAGGCACGGCAGTGAATAGGCACGGCTGAAAATAGGCACGGCTGTGATTAGGCACGGCTGAGAATAGGCACGACAGTGAATAGGCACGGCTGAGGATAGGCACGGCTGTGAATAGGCACGGCAGTGAATATGCACGGCAGTGAATAGGCACGGCTGAGAATAGGCACGGCTGTGAATAGGCACGGCTGACAATAGGCACGGCAGTGAATAGACACGGCTGAGAATAGGCACGGCAGTGAATAGGCACGGCTGAGAATAGGCACGGCAGTGAATAGACACGGCTGTGAATAGGCACGGCAGTGAATAGTCACGGCTGAGAATAGGAACGGCTGTGAATAGGCACGGCTGTGAATAGGCACGTCAGTGAATAGGCACGGCAGTGAATAGGCACGACAGTGAATAGGCACGGCAGCGAATAGGCACGGCTGAGAATAGGCACGGCTGTGAATAGGCACGGCAGTGAATAGGCACGGCTGAGAATAGGCACGGTAGTCAATAGGAACGACAGTGAATAGGTACGGCAGTGAATAGGCACGGCTGTGAATAGGCACGGCTGTGAATAGGCACGGCTGTGAATAGGCACGGCAGCGAATAGGCACGGCTGAGAATAGGCACGGCAGAGAATAGGCACAGCAGTGAATAGGCCCGGCTGAGAATAGGCATGTCTGCGAATAGGCAGGGCTGAGAATAGGCACGGCTGAGATTAGGCATGGCTGTGAATAGGCACGGCTGATAATAGGCACGGCAGTGAATAGGCACGGCAGTGAATAGGCACGTCAGTGAATAGGCACGGCTGAGAATAGGCACGGCTGAGAATAGGCACGGCTGTGAATAGGCACGGCTGTGAATAGGCACGCCTGAGAATAGGCACGGCAGTGAATAGGCACGGCTGAGAATAGGCACGGCAGTGAATAGGCACGGCTGAAAATAGGCACGACTGTGATTAGGCACGGCTGAGAATAGGCACAGCTGTGAATAGGCACGGCTGTGAATATGCACGGCAGTGAATAGGCACGGCAGAGAATAGGAACGGCAGTGAATAGGCACGGCAGAGAATAGGAACGGCAACGAATAGGCACAGTTGTGAATAGGCACGGCAGTGCATAGGTATGGCAGTGAATAGACACGGCGGTGAATCGTCACAGCTGAGAATAAGCATGACTGTGAATAGGCACAGCGGTGAATACGCTCTGCGTTGAGTAGGCACAGTGGTGAATAGGCACGGCAATGAATAGGCACAGCTGTGAATAGGCACGGCTGTGAATAGGCACAGCTGTGAATAGGTATGGCTGTGAATAGGCACGGAGGTGAATGGTCACGGCAGAGAATAGGCACAGTTGCAAGTAGGCACGGCGGTGAATAGGCACAGCTGAGAATAGGCATGGCAGTGAGTAGGCACGGCTGAGAATAGGCACGGCTGAGAATAGGCACGGCTGAGAATAGGCACGGCTGAGAATAGGCATGGCTGTGAATAGGCACGGCAGTGAATAGGCACGGCTGAGAATAGGCACGGCTGAGAATAGGCACGGC
>NW_025208853.1:3812-5690 GCF_004010195.1 Chiloscyllium plagiosum | reverse complement strand
GAATAGGCACGGCAGTGAATAGGCACAGCAGTGAATAGGCACGGCAGTGAATAGGCACAGCAGTGAATAGGCACGGCAGTGAATAGGCACAGCAGTGAATAGGCACGGCAGTGAATAGGCACAGCAGTGAATAGGCACGGCAGTGAATAGGCACAGCAGTGAATAGGCACGGCAGTGAATAGGCACAGCAGTGAATAGGCACGGCAGTGAATAGGCACGGCAGTGAATAGGCACGGCTGTGAATAGGCACGGCAGAGAATAGGCACAGCAGAGAATAGGCATGGCTGAGAATAGGCATGGCTGAGAATAGGCATGGCTGAGAATAGGCATGGCTGAGAATAGGCATGGCTGAGAATAGGCATGGCTGAGAATAGGCATGGCTGAGAATAGGCATGGCTGAGAATAGGCATGGCTGAGAATAGGCATGGCTGAGAATAGGCATGGCTGAGAATAGGCATGGCTGAGAATAGGCATGGCTGAGAATAGGCATGGCTGAGAATAGGCATGGCTGAGAATAGGCATGGCTGAGAATAGGCATGGCTGAGAATAGGCATGGCTGAGAATAGGCATGGCTGAGAATAGGCATGGCTGAGAATAGGGACGGTTGAGAATAGGCATGGCTGTGAATAGGCACGGCTGAGAATAGGCACGGCTGAGAATAGGCACGGCTGAGAATAGGCACGGCTGAGAATAGGCACGGCTGAGAATAGGCACGGCTGAGAATAGGCACGGCTGAGAATAGGCACGGCTGAGAATAGGCACGGCTGAGAATAGGCACGGCTGAGAATAGGCACGGCTGAGAATAGGCACGGCTGAGAATAGGCACGGCTGAGAATAGGCACGGCTGAGAATAGGCACGGCTGAGAATAGGCACGGCTGTGGATGGGCACGGCAGTGAATAGGCATAGCAGTGAATAGGCACAGCAGTGAATAGGCACAGCAGTGAATAGGCACGGCAGTGAATAGGCACAGCAGTGAATAGGCACGGCAGTGAATAGGCACGGCAGTGAATAGGCACGGCAGTGAATAGGCACGGCAGAGAATAGGCACAGCAGTGAATAGGCATGCCTGTGTATAGGCACAGCAGTGAATAGGCACGGCAGTGAATAGGTACGGCAGTGAATAGGTACGGCAGTGAATAGGCACGGCAGTGAATAGGTACGGCAGTGAATAGGCACGACAGTGAATAGGCACAGCAGTGAATAGGCACGGCAGTGAATAGGTACGGCAGTGAATAGGCACGGCAGTGAATAGGCACGGCAGTGAATAGGCATGCCAGTGAATAGGCACAGCAGTGAATAGGCACAGCAGTGAATAGGCATGCCAGTGAATAGGCACAGCAGTGAATAGGCACAGCAGTGAATAGGCACGGCATTGAATAGGTACGGCTGAGAATAGGCACGGCAGAGAATAGGCATGGGTGAGAATAGGCACGGCAGTGAATAGGCATTGCCGTGAATACGTATGGCAGTGAATATTTTGCATCTGTATTCACTGTGGAAAAGGATATGGAAGATATAGACTGTAGAGAAATAGATGGTGACATCTTGCAAAATTACAGAGGAGGAAGTGCTGGATGTCTTGACACCTTAAAAGGTGGATATATCCCCAGGACCTGATCAGGTCTACCCGAGAACTCTGTGGGAAGCTATAGAAGGGGTTGTTGGGCCTCTTGCTGAGATATTTGTATCATTGATAGTCACAGGTGAGGTGCCGGAAGACTGGAGGTTGGCAAACGTGGTGCCAATGTTTAAGAAGGGTTGTAAAGACAACCCAGGGAACTATAGACCGGTGAGCCTGACCTCGGTGGTGGGTAAGCTGTTGGAGGGAATCCTGAGGGACAGGATGTACATGTATTTGGAAAGGCAAGGACTGATT
>NW_025208853.1:0-3321 GCF_004010195.1 Chiloscyllium plagiosum | reverse complement strand
GAAAGATGTTGTGAAACTTGAAAGGGTTCAGAAAAGATTTACAAGGATGTTGCCAGTGTTGGAGGATCTGAGCTACAGGGAGAGGCTGAACCGGCTGGGGCTGTTTTCCCTGGAGCGTCGGAGGCTGAAGGGTGACGTTATAGAAGTTTAAAAAATTATGAGGGCCATGGATAGGATAAATAAACAAAGCCTTTTCCCTGGGGTGGGAGAGTCCGAAACTAGAGAGCATAGGTTTAGGGTAAGAGTGGAAAGATATAAAAGAGACCTAAGGGGCAACTTTTTCACGCAGTTGGTGGTACGTGTATGGAATGAGCTGCCAGAGGAAGTGGTGGAGGCTGGTACAACTGCAACATTTAATAGGCATTTGGATGGGTATATGAATAGGAAGGGTTTGGAGGGATATGGGCCGGGCGCTGGCAGGTGGGACTAGATTGGGTTGGGATATCTGGTCGGCGTGGACGGGTTGGACTGAAGGGTCTGTCTCCATGCTGCACATCTCTGTGACTCTATGAATGGGCACAGCTGTAAGTAGGGATGGCAGCGAGTAGACACGGCAGTGAAAAGGCACGGCGGTGTATAGGCACGGCGGTAAGAAGGCACGGCAGTGGATAGGCACGGTTGTGAAGAGGCACGGCAATGAATAAGCACAGCAGTGAATATGCACAGCGGTGAATAGGCACAGTGGTGAATAGGCACGGCGGTGAATAGGCACGGCGGTGAATAGGCACGGCGGTGAATAGGCACAGCGGTGAATAGGCACAGCGGTGAATAGACGTGGCATTGAATAGGCACAGCGGTGAGTAGACATGGCGGTAAAGAGGCACAGCGGTGAATAGGCATTGCAGTGAGTAGGCATGTTGGTGAATAGGCACGGAATTTAATAAGCACAGCAGTGAATAGGCACAGCGGTGAATAGACACAGCAGTGAATAGGCATGGCAATGAATAGGCACGGCAGTGAATAGGCACAGCGATGAGTAGGCACGGCGGTGAGTAGGCACAGCGGTGAGTAGGCACGGCGGTGAGTAGGTACGGAGTCAAATAGCACGGCAGTAATTAGGCATGGCGGTGAATAGGCATGAATAGACACAGCAGTGAATAGGCATGGCAATGAATAGGCACGGCAGTGAATAGGCACGGTGGTGAATGGGCACAGACAGAGTCGAATAGGCATGGCAGTGAATAGGTACGTCGGTGAATTGGCATGGCAGTGAATAGGCACGGTTGTGAAGAGGCACGGCAATGAATAAGCACAGCAGTGAATAGACACGGCGGTGAATACACACGGCAATAAATAGGCATGGTGGAGAATAGGCACAGCGGTGAGTAGGCTCGGCCGTGAATAGGTACAGCGGTGAATAGACGCAGCGGTGAATAGGCACAGCGGTGAGTAGGCTCGGCCATGAATAGGTACAGCGGTGAATAGACGCAGCGGTGAATAGGCACAGCGGTGAATAGGCACGGTGTGAATAGGTACGGCAGTGAGTAGGCACGGCCGTGAATAGGTACAGCGGTGAATAGACGCGGCGGTGAATAGGCACAGCGGTGAATAGACGTGGCAGTAAAGAGGCACAGCAGTGAACAGGCATGGCAATGAATAGGCACTTTTGTGAATAGGCATGGAATTGAATAAGCACGGCAGTGAATAGGCACGGCATTGAGTAGGTACGGAGTCGAATAGGCACGGCAGTGAATAGGCACGGCGGTGAATAGGCATGGCAGTGAATAGGCATGGCAGTGAATAGGCACGGCGGTGAATAGGCACGGCATTGAGTAGGTACGGAGTCGAATAGGCACGGCAGTGAATAGGCACGGCGGTGAATAGGCACAGCAGCGAATAGGCACGGCAGTGAATAGGCACGGCATTGAGTAGGTACGGAGTCGAATAGGCACGGCAGTGAATAGGCACGGCAGTGAATAGGCACGGCAGTGAATAGGCACAGCAGCGAATAGGCACGGCAGTGAATAGGTACAGCTGTGAATAGGCACGGCAGTGAATAGGCACGGTTGTGAAGAGGCATGGCAATGAATAAGCACAGCGGTGAATACGCATGACAGTGAATAGGCACGGCGGCGAGTAGGCCTGGCAATGAATAGGCATGGGGTGAATAGGCACGGCAGTGAATAGGCACGTCGGTGAATAGGCACAGAGTCGAATAGGCACGGCATCAAAAAGACACGGCAGTGAATAGGCACGTCGGTGAATAAGCGCGGCAGTGAATAGGCACGGTTGTGAAGAGGCATGGCAATGAATAAGCACAGCGGTGAATACGCATTGCAGTGAATCGGCACGGCGGTGAATTGGTACGGCAGTGAAAGGCACGGTGGTGAATTGGCACGGCAGTGATTAGGCACGGCGGTGAATAGGCACAGCAGTGAATAGGCAGGCGGTGAATTGGCACTGCAGTGAATAGGCACCGCGGTGAATAGGCACGGCAGTGAATAGGCACGGGGGTGAATTGGCACGGCAGTGAATAGGCACGGCAGTGAATAGGCACGGGGGTGAATAGGCAATCAGCACCCCCACCATTTGCTTCAGTGTGCTCATTGTGATTTCAATATACTGAGACACCGACCTCTTAAACCTGTATCTTCTGATCTGCTGGCGAGGCAGACACACTAAGGATTTTTTCAGTCACTCGCAAATTCCACACTCTGTTTTTCCCGACCCTGCTCAGCTCAGCAAACTGGGAATGTTCAACATGTCTTCACTTTGTTGGACAAAAGTTACATTCTAGAAATAGCTGGGAATCAAAGGTTCTCAGCAAAGGGATATTCTTACTCATGAAGAGATAGTGCTGGAGACATTAATAGGAATAAAAGTTAAGCATTTTACTGGACCTGACAGTCTATGGTTCTGGGCTATAAAAGAGGTAGTTACAGAGATAGTGAAGCAATTTGTACTGACCTTTCAAAATTCCCTAAATTCGACAACCCATAGATTGGAAACCGGTAAATGTAACAACACATTTTTTTTAAAAAAAGCAAAAAGAGCTACTTAGTCTGAGGTTCACAGTAAAATACTATTTTATTGAGGAAATGGTTTTATAATCCATCTGGATCAGGAGTTGGCTGGGAGCTTGGGCTGGTTTAAAATCAGGTCAAATGGTGGAAGTGCAAAGCGCCCACGTGGGCAAGGTCAGCCCTACCCAGCATGTTGGCTCAGTGGTTAGCACTGTTACCTCACAGTGTCAGGGATGTGTGTTTGGTTCCAGCCTTGGGCGACTGTCTCTGTGGAGTTTGCACATTCTCCCCGCGTCTGTGTGGGTTTCCTCCCACAATCCAAAGATGTGTAGGTTAGATGGATTGGCCATTGGAAATA